>NC_048896.1:7931808-8073318 GCF_011077185.1 Oxyura jamaicensis
TGGCGCTGGCGGGGCGCCGCGCGAAGGCGCGCGGGGCCGGGCTCCGCTCGGCGCTGCCCCGCCGCGCTGCAGCCCGGTCCCGGCGGGGCGGCGTGTGCGGCAGCGCCTGCCAGCCCCTGCCAGCCCCGGGACGATGTCGGCCAGCGGCCGAGCGGTGCTGCCCGTGCTGCTGCTGGTGCTGCTGCTCGGTGCGCCGGGGGTCGCGCGGGCGGCGGGGGAAGCCTCGTGTCGCCCGGTGCGCGCCGCCTTCCAGGTGCTGCAGCCCGGAGCCAAGTGGGTGCCCGAGAGCCCCGTGCCAGGTGAGGCCCCTCCGCTGCCCGTGGCGTCCCGGCTCGGCTAGCGGCGCTGCCCGCTGCGCCCTTCCCGGGGTCGTACAGCCCTGGGGCTGCCTCCCACCCCGGGTCGGGTCGTGCCGGGGGGCTGCGCGGGGCCCCCTCGGGGGCGAGCCGCCAGCGCGCTGCTGAGCTCCCCCGGGCGCCGTGCGGGTGCTGGCTGCGCGCCTGCCTCACCTGCGGGGCTGCTGGCAACCGTACCTTGCTCCTGCTCGGAGATGTGAGCGAAATTATTGGATTCCTAGTGTTTTTGGTGACCGGGGGCTGTCAGCATCCGCAGGGTGCGCGGACGGGGCGGGAGGGTCGCGATAGTCGCGGTGCGGAGCTGCCCGGATTGCTGCCGGGCTCGGCTCGCTGCGCAGCGGAGGGTGCCTGCCTGAGGAGCTGGGGATCGGAGGGTGCGAAGGAAGAGGTAAGAGGCAGGGGAGGTGCGGTGGGATCACCGCCAGCACTAGCTACTCTCCCTAGCCATGCAAGAGCATCCTTGCGGTCGGTGCCGCGCAGCCCCGACGTGCAGGGCGCCACTGCGGGGTGCGCCACTGCCCTCCATGGCGATGCCTCGGCTTACCTACAGCTGCTGGCTCTGCAGGGAGGGTTTAGACGTTACTCTTGGTACCCTTGTCCCTCTATCCTCGTGCCCCCTTCCCACGTTTTGGACGCTTTCCTTACTTCTCCCTTGGGAGCAGGAGCAGCATCCCGCATCATCTGTCTGCATCCTGCAGTGCCTCGGTCAGCAAGGAGGGAGGCAGCGCTGGAAATAACCTCGAGATGAGGGTTGCAGGGAGGGGATAGGGCTCTTCTTATCCTCATTAAAATGACCCTTTCTGTTGCCTGTAATCAAAGAAGTGTTTTTCCCTGCTCCTGTGGAAGCAGCGAAATGCCTGCTTTGATCCCTTGATAACCCGAGCATGGTTTTGCAGGGCGAGGCACTGGGGACGATCCCGCGGGGTTGCTGCAGGCTTTGCCGCGGGGTTGCTGGGGCTGTGCCTTCGCGTGGGTCTCCTGCTTCTCCAGCAGGGCTCAGGCTCCCCAGGAGCCCCAGCTGCTTCCCTGGTTTTTGGGAGGAGAAAGGAGCCCCCTTGCCTCGTCACAGAGCCCGTGGGTAGCTGGTTCCGTGTCCCCTTGCAGGGTGGGTGTTGCAAGTGGATGCCTCCAGCTTGTTAAGATGATAAAGTTCCCACATTTCAAATTGAAAGTGGATTTTGCATTTGCTTAAGTACGTAAACTTGATCATAATTAAAGCAATGACTGCTTGCTTATACCTTGGGTCTGGCCCGTCTTGCATGACTCTGTGTAGTAATTACACTTCAGAGCACTCACTTCTAGTAGCAGCTGCATAAATCTCACTAATAGGGGAGCATCACTCAAGAACTATTTTCCAGGCTTCAGTTTAGTGCTTTATTTCTTTCATACGTCTGTCAATTAAAAAAACTTCTGGAGTTCCCAGTCACAGATCACTGTGGAATTGATTCTGGGAACCTCTGCCTATGGATCATATTAGCCTGGACAAACTGAGCATCTGAACAACTTATTTTATTTGTGGATTTGTATCTTTTAACACAAACAGAAAAGCATGACTTCTAGTATCCGTGTATTGCATTATGAGCAGTTGTGGCTGACGGTGTAAGTCTAGGAAAGGTTGCAGAGTTGCAGCTCATGCAGGAGAAGTGTCACAGGGCTTCATTTTACTGGATCAGCGGTGTATGGGCTGGGGGGGACGTCAGCACAGTGCTCTCATAGGGGAGCCCAGCTGTGTCAGCTTCATACTCCTAATTTAAGAAAGAAAAAGCAAGGGAAGTGTCGTGCTGTTTCACGACTGGTACTAATGCTGCGGGAGAAATGCTAGCTGGAGGCGTGCATTAGGCAACGAGCAGGGACTTGGTCTCCTCTGGTACCATAGCCAGCAGTCCAGGTTTTTGCAGCTCCGGACCACGCTTTGGCACGCCTGCATGGTGGCAGGGAGCAGCAGGACCAATGTCTGTCAGCTGCGGCTGGCTCCTCGGAGGGGTGGGAGGATGTATTTCATGCCAGCAGCTCAGCTCAAGCTCCGTGAGATGTCTTGTGCTGGAGGGCAGCGAAGGCAGGGTGACGGGAGAGTGCTTTTTATAGGCTTTTCTGCAGTTGAGACTTAATGCCAGCCCATGAGCCAGCGTGTGGTTCTGCGCTGGGGTAGCTGCCTTGGCTGTTCACACTCAATAATAGCTAAATTCTCTTTTCTTACGCTGCCTGTTTTTGTTTTCTTCCTTTTTTTTTTTTTTTTTTTTCTGCATAACTTCTCATGTAGAAATAATAACTTGAATTTTCATTTTTCCTGGTCTGTTTCTCTCGTGTTTGCTGTTCAGATTGCTTTGTGTTCCTGATGACACTGGATAACCAGACTGGTGCAAGTGGCTTACTTGCTCCCTTAAGAGGATAATGTCCCATGCATGCTATGTGTGCAGAGCCCTTTCTTCTTTCTTTTTCCTTCTTTTTGGCAGTTGTTTTGTGCCAAGGTATTTTTCAATCTGAAAAACACAAATCCCAGCTCTCCCTGTTGGCTGCAGCGTACCTTTGCTTCTGAGCTGCCTCCCTTTGTACTCCTCCATTCTGCTTTTCCGGAGTGGGACTAATGGTCCTCCTCCCCACGCAGCCTTTCTGTTCAGCTTAGCATGGTAGTTTAAGATCTTAGTTTACTAGATAATTGAGTTTTCTGTTCCTAATTATTTCAGGCCTGCAAGTTGCTCTCTTGATAGTTAAGAGAGCAGGAGCAGAACCCTAAAATTTAGTAACTTCCTCAGGCAGTGATTTTATAGTGAGATCATTATTATTATTATTATTTTTTCCAGGGGCTAATTATAACATCCTGAATAGTGTTCTTCAGAGCCTTTGGAATGGCTGTAGCATGTGTGCTTGTGATTGTAATAAATGTGGATGGTGAGTGGCTATCCACCAATTAACGCCGTGTTTTTGAGGAGCGTTGTAGATACGTTTTTACATCTCTTGGGAGGAAACTCTTGCATGGCGAAAGCTCTCTCTTTTCTTTATAACTTCTTTTAAATGATGCGCTGTTACAGAGCGGTTATATTTGCGTGGCACTTTTCTGGCCAACTTTGCAAGGCTTCAGAAAGAATCCAGTCATGAAAGGCAAGATGGAGCAGAAGATCAAGGATAATCAAGTAGTAATAAATATCCCATGTAGTGCCCATACTGTTCCAACTTTAATCACTTATTGAGCAAGGTTGTTTTATAATTTATATCTCTTTAATTAGGTTTTAAAAAGATCAGCACTTAACCTGGCTTCTGAACAGCCACATTTCCTTCCCTGCTCAATGGTGAGCATTAAAAACAAGTGACAGATGCTTGATTACAAAGTGGCATAACTTAAAAGAAAGTTTTTAACAATAATTAACAAGGTCTTGAAACAGCTGGGGGAAAACCCACTGTATTTAAAGATTGAATCGCTACTTTCACCTGTTAAAACATGCTGCTGGCTGTGAAACAGTCAGGGAAAGAAAGCTAGCAGAAAGCAGCAGCTTTCCTATGGGCAGTGTGAACAAAGGGGTGGGACGAAGCCCTCCGATGTTTCCAGCCCGCAGAACATGAGCGGCAGCACCCTCCTGTCGCGTGGGCAGCCTGCAGTAACGTAACGTTAACCAGGGACATGTTCTTATTTTGGCAATGCCTGGGGTATGTTTTGTGGGAATGTTGATCTGATTTAAGCTTCTGTTGGATCCGGTAGGCTCGTGTGCCCCAGGGAAGTGCGTGGCTTGTCTGCTGGTATCCGGTGACAGAGCTGGAGCTATCCCAGGCTGCTTAAGATCAAAATACAATCCCTCAGCCTTGCTAAGGAGCTCGAAGCTGCCTGTGGATGATCTCTGTGCTTTTTCTGACATGTAATTCACTGAAATTATTTTTCACTTCTGCTGCACTAACCACCTATCTGTGGGAATAATTTGACTTTGGTCTGCAGTTTAATGCCTGAAATTCACCGCTACCCATTCCTTGGCTACAACTCCCCACCCCAAACGGAGGGGGAAGATTCAGGGTGCTCCCGAAATGACTGCCACGGTGGAGACATTAGTTCTGTCAGCTAGGAACGTATGCAAAATTACCGGAGCACTTACACTGCTGCTCCCCAAGATGGCATAAATGGTACGGTGCTGTAACGGTGCCTCGTGTCCGCGCGGTGCCCGTGGAAGGGGCCGCATCCTGCTCCTCTCGCCCACGGCAGCTGTATTTCAGGGGCTTGGGCTCCTGGGCGTAGCGTTGCCTCAGTGTCACTGGGCTTGCGAAGACTGGTACGTGGGCGTCCAAATGCAATTTGTTAAGTGTTGGAGTAAGTTGTTGAGGCGTTTTCTTTCCAAAAATGAAATTGTAATGATCTATAGCAAACAGAGGAGGTCATTTGCAAGGGCTGAGTCTGGAATTACAAGGTGTAATGGCTTGAAACTTAAAGAAAAAGGGGTGTGTGTAGGTTGGGAGATAAAAACAATCTTAACAGTAAGGGCCATTAAGCAGTGGAATGAGCTTAGCTATCGCAAGTCAGAGCTATCACGGGAGGTGTTTGAGTTAGATAAAGTGCTGGAGGGGGCGGATTGCGAGGCAGGGGTAGGATTTGATGACTCGCAGGATCTTTTCCATCGCCTTTATGGAGCCAGAAACGTGGGGCAGTTTAATTCATCCCAGAGTCTGATTCTCGAGCTTGCAGTAAGCTTCCAGGTGTCAGAGGCTCCGCGTGGGCCCCAGTGCTGTTTCAGGAGCATGCGGGGTCTCTCAGCTCCAGCGGGTGGGATGTGGGGCCTGGGGCTCTTGGGTGGTGCAGCAGCACAAGGGCAGAAAAGTCTCCTCCAAGCAGCAGCGTGAATGAAACCCAAGCTTACCTGGGGTCAAAAAGCACCGTTCCCATTCCACTGATGTCTCAGCTGGGGTCAGAGGCTGTGCTGGTGGCTCCTGGGCATCAGAGGTTCCCATCCTTACCGCTGGGACTTAAAAATGGGGCTGTTGGTCTGCTCGGTGTCTGGGAAAGCCGTGTACAGGAACAGGTGGTAGATGGAGCCTGGCCTTCTTCTTGGGCCTTCTGTAGCCGTGCTTTGCACCAAAAGGGACCTTGTCCCTCGTGGCTAATAAGAGCCTGTCCTGCCTGTATTGACCCGTTGCTTTTACTGTGACGTTTCTGGTCATTGGTGTTAGTTGGCTATCTCTGTAAAACGTTTTAAGCTGTCAGAGTTAATTCCTGGGCTCTTTCCTCCTCCTCCATGATTGCTCTGCTACAGCATGTGTCTTTTTACTTACTTCACAAAAATAAAAATCCATTTAAGGGGAGAAATTGGCTTAATTGCTAAAAAGAAGGATGGGAGATGAGTAGGTGACCTTGCTGCTTCCTATCCCTGGCTCTCGCTTGCACAGATCTCTTAATTGCCAACTCTGATTTTCTATATTGGTATTTCCATTAATCATGGAAAGCTTTTTTTAAAAAAATTTGAAATGTGTCCTAATATAATAAATGTAGGAGGAAATAAGCTTTGTATTAACAAGAAATTCATGACTGTATTGTAGTGTTAAAGGAACCGTGCTAAGCCTTTTTGCGGTGTAAATTAACTCAGATTTGGTTTTTAAAATACCTCTTTAACTTGCTGTTGTATAACCACTTTCATTTATGCGGTGTCTTGCTGCCACATGATTTTATGGGCTCTGTTATTTTTTTTCAGTGTGGGAAATACCTGTCACCATGCTCCTTTTGAGCAGGTTAGCTCGAACCGATGAGACTTGCTCTCAGGATGTCTGCAGCACTGTCTCTGTGCAAGGGCTTTATCAAGAAATTCATGCTGTGTGCCCCATTCTGCGGAAGGGGAAACTGAGGCAGCGGTAGGGATGGTGTTGAGGCTCCCAGTGTGGTTACAGCATCCTTCTGCCCCTTGGCCATGCGCTGTTTTGCGGCAGCTGCAGGACTTGTGCTGGTCCTTGTAAGCTCCTTTCCACATGTGAAATGCGTGTTCCAGGTGAAGAGTTTTGTGTGTTTTTTCCTTTTTTTTTTTTTTCCTCTCCCCAACTAGACTGTGTTACAGGGAGGAAAGGGGGCTAGGGGGAGGAGGGTTTCTGCTGTGAGCCCTGACAGCTGTTTTCCCCTTAGCACTGTGCATGACTCTTCTTCAGGAGGTACACGATTGAACTGACATTAATATTAATCCTGTTCTTCTAAAGTACACTTAGAAATGTGACTTTTGACACTTTGTAGTAATTAGAGAGAATGTGGTAAAAGACTCTTAAGGTAGGAAGGAGAAGGAAACCTGGAAGGATGCATAATCCTCCCAGAGCAAAGACGTAAATTGCTGAACTTGCTCAACTGCCTTCTGTTAAGGAAGAAAGTCTGTAGCGATGGGGAGGACAGAGAAGGAGCTGAGGCGTGCATGGAGCATTCAGCCCCATCTAGGCTGTCTGTCACTTGGTTTGGGGATGGTTTCCTAATCCCATTTTTGGGCAGTGCTGAGCCTAATGGGGAGCTGCTCTGATATGCCTGGAGCATGCTACAATTTAGGTGGCAATGACTGTGAAATGAAAGGTTCTTGCTGCTATCTGGCCCTAGATAGTTGTGTCTTGGTGTTTTAATGGTGTTGTTGCTTACTGTCTGGCTTTATAATAGCATCATCAAATTAAATGTGTTTTGCACAATGAGGGCGATTTGCTCTGATATGTGCTTGCTGCCCTGTTTGTGTTTGCAGGACCACAGTTTACTACTGAAAGTTGATTGAGAACATTACTTTTTGTCGCTGTTCTTACAGCTCACCTGCTTCACCTTCTCTTGGTGTCTGAACCAAAAGGATGTTTTTTTTTTTTTTTTTTTTTTTCCCTAGATGTTATTTATGACCTATTAAGCAGCAACTCTTCTTGAAATGTAAGCTAATCTTTCTTCCTACTTCCAGGAGTTACAGCTTTGGGAAGGCTTTTGGGAATGTCAAAAACCAAGGGTTAACACTGCTGACCAGTGCTTTGAAGCACAGCTTGAGATGCAAGAGCAAGCAAAGGTCCTCTTGCTCTTGTTCAGTGCTGGTTGCTGGGCAGAGGAGCTGCCCATATGGCCGTGCAGTTGCACATCTGCCTGTTGCAGGGCTCAGCGTGTGCCTCGGGGTCTGTCCCTCTGCACTGGGACTGGGAAAAGTGAAGCGGTGAGCCTTGGGCTTTGCCTTTCGCAGTGGAGGAAGGATTGGACGGGGAAACTGGAGAGAGGACTCAGCTGCATACACCTTAAAAGTCTGTACTAAAAAAAGCAAAGCAAATCATTGTTCTTGTGGCTCCCTATTGTTACTAGTAGTGCTGTGCATGCAAAATGATTGAGATCACAGGGAAATAATACAGTTACTTGTCTAAAGCTAGTTGTTAAAGTCTCTGTGCAAATTACAAGCATAGTCTGTATGTTGGGCTATACGTGTTGCTCTGTTCATTGTAATCCACAGCTTCAAACCCTGGTCCCTTTTTCCATCTACCACACCATCTCTTTTGGCTGCCTGCAGCCCCTTACCAATGCACTACCAGGCACATGGGAGGTGGCAGGGTGATGCTCTGTATCGCTCGGCTCAGCACCAGCACATCTGTGGATGGAGTGCATGGGAGCTAAAGCAAGCATTGCGTTGGCATGCATGTGTAACAAGCTCTCGGGGGCTATTGCTCAGCAATCCTGGCTCTCCCTTCTCAGTCCTCTCCTTTGGCTGAGCTGCTTGCTCGGGACAAATTCCAGAAATGTCATAAATTTGCCCAAACAGTAATTGCAATGATACCAATGCATGGAGTAGGCTTCCATTATGCTTGCAGCAATTCTACCTCCTCATACAAGTTTTCTACTCCTGTTTTTGTCTCTAGGATCAGATCTGCAAGTATGTATCCCAAAGGGCTTCACATGCTGCTCAAGGAAGATGGAAGAGAAGTACCAGGCAGCAGCCCGTCTGAACATGGAGCAGCTCCTGCAGTCTGCCAGCATGGAGCTGAAATTCCTTGTCATCCAGAATGCTGCCATCTTCCAAGGTGAGTGCTGGGCATGCAGAAGGAGAAGGCAGTTCTGCTCCTCTTCCACTTGGCAATCAGAAGCCCAAGTGGCTGAAAGTCTTCCCTTCATTTTTATTTTTTGTATATATATTATGTAGACTTGTATGTTTAAAAAAACAAACAAAACCTCTTTCTCATCTTCAGGAATGATTGTCCTTTCTCATCTTATAAGAAAAGACAGATTTGTGTTTTGGTTATGTGCTGCCTGAGGTTTGTTCCAGTGTCCTTCTTGCCTGTGCCTGCTTGGATCCCCAGGCATGTGGCTGAGCACTAGCCCAGAGCCACAGCTACCACCTGTGAAAACCTTTGCTCTTGGTTATAGTCCACTGACTTACTGGGAGCATGTCCTATGCTCCTCTTCCACCTTCCCAAGGTTTGTGCATGCTGCCTGTTTCCTCTGTCCTGTATCCTTAACCACATCCTCCAGGCAGAGGTAAAAGCACTCAAAGTGTGGGTTTGGAGCACTTTCACCATGAGAGGGGTGTTTGGGTTCTCTCTCTGCTAGGGGCTGCTCTAGGAGGGCAGTGGCAGACTGTCCTGTGTGGGTATACCCACCCTCTTCCCCTCTGAAAAGACAAAGCTGTGGCATAGGCTTTGCTGCATGTGAAAGAGCTTGCCTTTATCGATAAATAATACACCTGTTTTGGTGTATGGCAGCTCTACAGAGCTTGTCCTGAATATTCCCGTAGTTGAAACAGCAAGTGTAATACTAAAGACCAAGCTACTTCATGTGCAAACTTAATAAATGGAAACACACTTCTACAAGAATTAAACAATCTGCACAAGTACCATCTTGTGGGATTCTGGCAGTTGCAGATTCTACCATGCTGCAGTAATGTCATCTGGGTGTAACCCCAGTGTAATGCCTGGTAAGCATCTAAGCTTTGTGTATTTTTCAATTGGTCTCTGCCACAAAACAAAAATTGGTTATTTCATGTGAAGGGGAAGAGATTGCCATGGTCACAAGTGTGGTTTGTTGTGTTTGACATTGGCTGTTTAAGCACTTGGTAACCTCATGCCATGTTATATAGTAGCACCTCTCTTCTAACAATTAGGTGATGTATTGTCTTTTTAGCAAAACCGACCTTTAAGAAATATTTTCTATTCAGGCTACATGCCAGTTTGTATTACTTAAATCTGTAATCATTTTTATGGCCTTTACGCAAGCAAAACTTATTCCACCCATGGTTAATGTGCAGTAAAATGATTGCTTGTTTGCTGAGTGCTCTCCTATTGGGATTCCATCACTCTATATTAATAGCATTTTTGCCTATATTTAAAAAAAAAAAAAGGCACAAGCAATCAAGTGTTTTTTCCTTCATGCTGATATTTTGTAGGATAGTCTGACTTATTTTTATTCATACCTCACTAACAGCAAGACCCAAAGCCTGCTGAAGTCTGTGGGATCATGGCAAAGCTCTGTTCTGGTCCACGACTGACTGGTGCAGTCTGTTGTGTTGTGTTTCTTTCAACATAAGATGAAAAAAATTGCTGAGGAGGTAACAGCATTTTTTTTCAGTTCTTCCTAATGCAGTGACTATTAAATTTCAATTCTGCTAAACAGAATGGGGTAAAACTAATGAGAGATTGGTTTCCTAGGCACTGGAAATGTAGACTAGTTTCAGAAATAGGGAGGAAGTTGTCTGGAATAGAAAGCTTCTACCTCCTCCCCTACCATTTGACATACATTGCAATTTTTGAGGCTTTTATGGTGTATAAGAATGATACTCTGTGCTATATAGGTTATGCTGTTGCTCTGAACTTTCTGCTTCTTTTTAAGAGAGTTGAATCCCTTGCTCTGACTTTTGTTATTATTTACTGTGATTCCTGGCCATGAAAGCCCTGTCCCTGTGCAGGGGCTTTGGAGCTGATGTTAATCTGAAAAGCCTTGTTTTGCTGAATTGCCATTCTTCTTGGTGGGGCTGGGGAAAAGCATTTAATTGAAGAATTTCTGACTGCTTCTGCTAACAAGAAGATCATGGCTAATAAAAATACATTTTGCAATTCCATTGTGGAAGAAGAATTTTTAACTGTAGCCCTTGTGCTCACTTCAATCACATCATACCAAATGTTTTGGATTTGGAAAGGGACGTTTCATTAGGCTCTTACAATTGAGTAATTTTGTCTTTTAAATGTAGAGGCTTGAAGTCTATAGAATGCTTTCTTGTTTTATAGGTGAATCTTTTGCTGCTTGTTTGTACTTTGACAGCTGTGCCAGAGGCGGTTTCAGCTTTAGAATATTCTGGACCCAATGTATGGCAGTCAGATTTCATGTTTCTTGGCACTGCTCATGGCATGGGATGGGTCTTAGGACATTGCTAAGGGACCTGGCAATGCGGTAGGAGGTGACAGGAGACTTCTGCCCATGTGCTCTTTGCTTTCTCCCCCTTTGCCAAGGTGGGTGTCAAGAACGCCTGGTTGCAGGTTAGAAAACGTCCTTTTGTACTTGCCCAGCAGGGGTTGCATGATGTCTTGGACTGTGCAGAACTGTTTTCTGCAATGGGGGGGATGCTGGAGCAATCAGGAAAGAGGCATTTGTGAGCCCCTGGGGCCCTCAAGCATCTCCTGTGCGTCTCGCTCCCAGGTGGTGGCTCTGCTTGACATTTGGGACAGACCTGTGCATGTCCTGTGACTTCAGGATTGGGGATGCATCCCAAAGAATGGGATAGCTCAAAGCCGTGCCACCTCTCCTGGCTGTGCTCTGGCGGGCAGAAAGCTCTTGGCGTGTCCTGTGGAGCGTCGGACCCCCAGCGTCTGCGGGGTATTGTCCTGCACTGAGGATAGGCAATTGCACCGCTACCTAGAGCAGAGTAATATGTTGGTATGGAAACCTATCCCAGCCACTCATATTAAAAACACAAACGTAAAACCCTTCAGAGTTCATTTTAATATTTTTAGCCTTGTATCTAAAGGGACTGGTAGTCTGACAAACAAAATCTCACCCAGATGTTATTATTTTGCACTAAATTTAATTTCTTCCTGCTGGAGCTAGAGCTGCATCTCTGTTGATAAAGATCAAGGGAAATTGTCTGGCATTTACTGAAAATCTCATCCAGGCCTATCTGTTACAATGTTCACTTAGCAAAGTTTATTAGATTATTATTTTTAGACCCTTGGGCTTCCTCTTTATTGCAGTTAGGAAGGAAAAAATCCCAACAAAAAACGATTCCTTCGCTAAATTTAAATGGTACAATTAGCACTTGGTCTTATCTTACAGGCATTTTTTAAAATTATGAAAATGATTTACGTAGTGATTTAATCCTTTGGAAACTTGCTGAGTTTGACGGTGTTAAAATTGATTGTAGCTGCCTTGACTGCAGTTAAATCTTACTCCAGGATTTCTCTGTGGGCAGGTTTTTTTCTTGCCTTCATGCAGAGTAACCATGCTGCTCTTTGCATGTGTGCATGCTTTCCAGCTCAGGGTCTCAGCTGATGGCAGCTACAGCTGAACTGCATCAGCTCAGAACTTGCTCTTATCACTTCCCGAAAGTGACATTTAGTGTTGCTCTGGGGTTCTCATCCTGACTAATTAGGGAGTCGATGCTACAAACTTGCTGTAGCAAACAGTGAGAGCTGTGCCACAATATTATTTTCTCCCGCATCCTCTGACTTTATATCTTGGCTTTTTGGTGAGGAGGGATTTATGGCTCTGCCACCGTTTTATGATTAAAATGACAAAAAAGCCCTAAATACTACTGACCTAAGTTTGGGAATTTTCTTTTGAGTGGTCACTTGAATTCTCATCCTGCATCTTGACACTAGTGCACTATAGTTAACAGAAAATTAAAGCTGTATTAGCTGCTCAAATGCGGCATTCGTCATACACTCCTCCTAGCTCATTGTCCAAGGGGAAAAAGTACTCTTCAAAGAAGGTAAAGAATGCAGCACTATTAAGCACAGAAGGACTCCCTAGGGAAGAGGAGCATCTGCACCCCTTGCTTTGTGTAGGACTTGCTGGTAATCTTCCCCATCCAGTAAGCGTGACACACAGCAGTTAGCGCTCCTATTTCTAGGGACTGCTTCTGTGGGAGTAATGCAGTGTGCTCATGGGGAACGTTGCTTTCATTATTTTAAATGATTGCTTAAATAAGCTACCAGCAGGATCTCATGTTGTCCTTCTGCAGCCTTTTCTGTCGGTGCTAGTCAAATACCGGAGCGGCCTGTCTGCATGGTGCAAACTCTGGGTTGTCAGAGCATGTTGGTGCCTGCTCTGCCATCTCCTTACAGTGAACGTGAGGTTGCTGGAGCCAGCAGGGTAGCGGTGGTGTAAATCCTGGCATACCCCACATGCCTGTTTCTGACTCTGAAACTCGCTTCCCCGCTGCTTGTGTGGGTGCAGGGCTTGCTTCCACCCCCTTCTGAAGTAGCTCCTGTGGGGCAGCATGTGGCAGCTCCCAGCTCTGTGCCGTGGGGCTGCAGAGCTGCTGGGGCAGTGTGAGGCACCTGGGATCGTGGGGGTGTGATTACCTGGGCTGGAAATTGGCCAGGATGCTGTGGCTGAATCCCCCTTGATGAAAGATTGCAGTCTTAAGACTTTCTCTGTTCCCTATCAAAGATGATGGTATGTAACCCTCTGAAAATGGGAACTGGAATCCAAACAGAGCTTTGTTGGATACCAAGGAGAGCTTGCAGGGGCTACGGAGATTTGAGGGGCTTTTGGGATGCCCGTTGCAGAGTAGTTTCTAGGAAGACCGCTCAAATCAGTATGGGTAAACCTTCCTGTATTTGTATGGTCTTCTCTTATTCATAGGAGAATCTTTTTTTTTTTTTTTTTTCTACTCTGGAGCAGAGCCCTCAGTGGTTCTGGCAGAGCAGCTGGTGTGAGGAGGACTTCGATTCATCTCCCCTCTTGTGCTGCAGGAGGATAAAGGCAGAGCTGTAATTCTTAGTCCTACCAGGCAGCTCTGAAGGCTGTAAATCCTCCATTAGGCATAAATGCAGCCATTTTGGTTATTTATAGTTATTTACACTGTCCATTCATATCTGTCAGGAATGAAGGCAATTCTGACATTGCAAGCTTCTATCAGGTTATCTTTAATCAGTTTAGAGGCACCTAAACCACAAATATATCAAATAGCCAATCCTAATGTCGGAGTTTTCTAAAGTATGACTGAATTATTTATTTTGTTATGATGAAAATGTCTGGGCTTTATTGGGTTTTCTTTGAAGAACTTGATTCTGCTTGAAGTCTGGAAGATAAAAGATCAGCGATTGTCTCTCCAAGTTTCTTATTCCGAATCCTTCAAGGCTTTTCATTTTTCACAAGCTGCTGTTACTACTTTAGAGTCAAGGTGAGGGAGTTGAGATTTCTTTTATTCTATTAAAGAGGTTTAAGTATATAACAACTTTTATCTTTACTAATTATGCCTTGTACTTGTAAATCCAGGATGTGTGCAGCATCAATTAGGTGAGAAGAGACCGGCTGTGTGGTGGGAGTTATGGCACGTTAATCGCCTGGAAAGGTCCACTGGTACCACTGCTGCTGAGCAGAGCTTTTGTCTTATTTGGAATGGTTTAACAAAAGTAAAAAAGATTCATAGTCAAATGTGATGTTAGTGGGTGGTCAGCTCAATAGCTGCAGGTGTGTTGTGAAAAGTGTCTGTGAAAATGCTAACTTTTGCTTGTGGGCCTGTAAAACAGTAAGCTGACATTTTAGAGTGGACTTGAATGCATCTTTGTGAGAGAATATTAAAACTATAATTGGACTTGGAGTCAATAAGCATTACAAACAGATCTCTGTACCACATGATAATTCCTGTTCCTTTTCAATCCTCTGCAAACTGAAGTCTCTGCATCCTGCTTTGCATCTCCACTGTAGCGTTTCTACTCTTTGAAAAATCTCTTGATTTGTTGTTCAGTGTTTAAAAAAATACATTTGTTAACGTTTATTCAAAATAGGAATAGTCTCACTGCGTCAGTTCAGGACAATATTGTGCCATTGGCAGCGGTTCCTGCCAGATGCTTTGGAAGCCCAGAGTTTGTAGTGGAAAACTATGGTGATATGTTTCCCTGGCTGATAAGTGTTCTAAACTGATGATTGCAGGTAGGTGGAAAGAGGAAAGAGCTGTCTGCATAATGAGATCTCCAGTTGTCAGTGTTGGTCTATGAAGATAATGTTTCCTTTCAAATAACCAGAACTTATTGTTCATAAATCACAGTTAATCTGTTTATTACACTAGCATACGAAGCTAGAAGTCTGAAGTGTGCTATAATGCTTAGCTTTAGGAGCAGAGCAGTAATAGTAACAGCAGTTTCAAATGATTTGAAATTAGGAGATCAGCAAAATGCAGAAGTTTGTGGAGGCTCTGGGCATTAAAAATGACTGCTGAGGATTGATGAGTTTCTTTAACAAATTGTAAAATCCATCATCCAGGAGTTAGGGCATGAAACTGCCCTCCTGAGCCGCATAAACCATGGGTTTGGAAGTATTGCATGACAGCACACAGTACCGGAAAAGGAGATTTTGAGAGATGCTTGTTTTTGCCTTTTTTTTTTTTTTTTTCCTCTTGCTATCTGGAGCTAAATGCCACCATGGCATTGGCGCACAGCTTGCCGGCTCTGGGTGTGCTGGGTGGGGGTTGCTCCCATGAGGAGCTCGTTGGTGTTGGAGCCTGAGATGTGGCTGGAAGGGAGCAGCCTGTGGAGGACCTGGGCAGTTGCATGTGGTATGAGATACCTTTCCCGTGCCCTGCCTCTCTTTAATTCCCCTGCAGTTAAATACTGCTGACACTCCTCTTCTCGTCAGGGAAATGAGGCTTGGAGGTTAACGGGGGCTCTCCATAATTGCCTACGTGCTGCTTTAGCAGTTCTTGGCACTTGGTGTCTGGGCTTGGGGGTCCCCACTACAGGGTTTGTGTGGGAATTCCTGGATACCTGTGGGCCTTTATTCTGCTACTGGGGAACTGTCCTCTGCCAGCTCTGCTGCTGCTTTTCTGCTGTGTAATAGGATGGTGCTTATCTTCTTATGGAGGGGAGGCATTGCCCACCATGGGGCTGCTCCTTGGGTGGGCAGATCCTCTTTCTGTGGTGCTCTGCTTCCATAGGAGATAAGGCCCTCTTGTAAAGTGTACACCTGTAGGTTTTTTTTTTTTTTTTCTTCCCTTTCCCTAAATCAAACCTGTGCTTTGGGGTTGATGCTCTGCTCTTATGACAAACTGCAGCATGTCAGGAAACCTGCCCTCAGGGAGGGGCCCTTGCCAAGGCATAAGGAGGCATCTGGCTGGGATCTTTGCAGGAGAAACGTGGCCTTGGCTGCCAGGTGTCTGCAGTGTCCCTTGCAACTCCGCATCTGTAATTCCTTCTCTCATACGCTTCTGCGTTGTGCAGTGCTATTGTGCTACCCTGTCTCATCTGTTTCCAGACCCCTGCTGCAAAACGTGATCCTCTGTCTGTGCCACCCTGGAGGAGCGTGAGTTGTGAGATAACCAGAGAGGGCTCACATGTTCCTTTGAGCCTTCTGCTTCTACAAGGTGGGCTGTCTTCTCTAATTACATTTTGAGCTGGGAGTTCTCCTGACAGTTCAAGTACTAGCATTCTCAAAATGCTTCCTAATGATATGAAGTATTCAAATTACATCTTCAAGTGCTGTGTTACCCTTGAACGTGGTATTTGTAGAGCTGCTTGGTGCCATTGTCATCTATTCCCCTTTGTAATTCCAGTACAGAAATGGGCACACCAGTATCTTCCATGTCTTGGCCTGAAGGCATAAATAGAGGCGTTCTCCCTGCACAAAGCATTTAAAATACAAACAAGCCGGCTTGCAAACTCCGGAGAGGGAAGGGGGGAAGAAGCCTGCACCCAGCAATAAAGGCAGGGGACTGTCTCTGTAACGAGAACGTTTTGTTAGATTGTCATCTACTTTACTTTTAACGGAGCAATAAGATATAACGATAAAACGGCCAATGGCGCATTTCATCTGAGGGAAATGAACTCTTGCTGAGCCAATTAAACTGTCAATACGCTGCGGTTCCATGTTCCCTCTAGCAAAGTGGGTCACCTCAGGTGTGTTACTCACTTTGACTTTACCACTGATGTGAAATCAATTTCAGCGATTTATAATCTTTCATTTTACTATGAAAGTATATTAAGTATAATAAAGTATATTTTAAAAAAAAAAAAGAAAACCAGCAGACTGCTCAAATAGGACATATGAGAGTATGGCTACATGAGTGTATGTAGCCAGCAGTGCCCCCTGGATTACTTGGACTGTAGAAGCCCATGTAATTTTTGGAGGCACAGACAATCCGGTTTTCAAGCTCTGGACTTTATCTTCAGAAGTTCTGAAATCACAGGAGTGTTTTAGTCTAATCTTGCTCTACTCGACTCTAATAGTTTGAAATTGGCTTTATTCCTTCAGTACACAAGAGGCACACCTTTCTGTACTGTTCCCAATATCAAAGAGCAGCAAAAAACAAGTGACAGACTCATAGTAAATTCTGCTCATTAGAAAATGAAGCAGACACATGCATGAACAGCAGAGGTTTGCATCCTGGTTTGCATCCTGGGTTTGCATCCAGTTCAGACCAGTGTGTTTGGGGCAAATGTTACCTAGAAACCCCCTTCCTTCCAGTTACACTTGGAGTGGAGGTGTCTGTGCTGTGTGATGCAGCACCATTGCCCTGGGTGACCTTGTTGCTCACTGCATGGACATTGTTTCTTTCTGAGGTAGGTTTTGTTTTGGCAGCTTCCTGGATCTTCTGTTGTTTTATGGGGTGTTGGTGGATACTTGGTGTGCCTCAGAGAGGTATTGTCCCTGTGGTGGTCCTTTTCCTGCTCCACTAAGCAAGGTGTGCTGAGAGCTCTGCTTTTCTCTGGAGTGGAAGCTTTACAGGTTCATACAGCAAGGGTGACTTCTTACGTAGCATTTCAGAGATACAAGCCTGAGCAGTATGATTGACTGGCAAGTGTGGTGGTCTGAGCTGTGTTTAAAACATCTTGTTTTCCTCTTAAAATGAAATTTCAGCTTCAGATCTGTGGGTGTTGGAGGATGACCACATTGTTCTGTGCACTGAGTTGCATGGTGGAAATATAAGTGTGCAGCAGGAGTGGGCCTGTGTTTCGTCTCCCTCTAAAAATACTGCATCTTGGAGTTGCTGGAAGAGTAAGAGTCTCCAGACCCATTTTTTCATTACTCATATTTTTTAACTATGTAGAGGGTTTGGGCAGATTCCCACACAAGTCTGCTATGACCTTGAAGAAGACTGGTTGTATCAACAGGGCTGGGAATGCTCTGGCTGGGAGAAAACCCTGGGGTGTATGCATAGGAAAAGGCTTGCCTAACAAGGCTGAAGTTCTTAATTTTTAGGTTGCTAAAGTAATAGTTACTGTCTGGGTCTGTTGTGTGCTTCGTGGTAGGCTTTTTTTTTTTTTTTTTTTCTTAAAGCCAATAAGAAGATGAAACCCTTCTAGCCTTCTGATAAGCATAGGTCTAACAGGATTTTTTCCTTCACAAAGGGAAAATACTTTTGCTCACAATCTTGATGCAAAAGTCTTAATGACACTGCAGCTAATAGCAGCTTCTGTGCTACCTATGTGCTGATGTCATTGTATGGATTGAAGACTGGAGTGAAAATCAATTCCAGTTGCTCCACTATGAATTAAGGAGCTGGTTGCAGCATGCCCAAAGTGTTTTCAGCTGTTTTGCACTGTAGATCAGTTCAAAACTACAATAAACAGAGATCATTGAACTGTATAGTGAAATGACTTTTTCCTTCCCTTCCCTTTTTTGTCCTTACACTTCCCTCCACAGCTATAGTGTCTGGAATTGATGTTGGCAGGATGGCAGTGTCTTGGCATGCCCAAATCTTATGCTAAAGAGGCACAGGAAAATACTTGACGGTATAGTTCTGCAATTATCTAAATAACTTACTTTTTGTTCTGGATCTAGCAATAGTTAGACTGAGTCTGTAGCTCCTGCAGTTTGCACACCAGCTTGCATTCTCTGCATGTTTTTGGTGTGATGCTGGTTTGGGCATATTTTCGCTGTGTAACAATGGTGGGTGAGCATTGTGCTGTGAGCTGGACAGCTGGGCTTGTGTGTGGCAGTTGGTGCTGCACAGAGGATGAGTGACAACTGCCATGTGAAAGCAAATGCATTTCCATGAAGATGCACCTGTGAATCAATGCATCTTTTCTGACAGGTGAAATGTGAGAAGCACTGCATATTTAATATTAAAAAACAACAACAACCACAACAGAAAACAGAAAAAAAGATCCAAACTTGTGCTTGGGAAAAAAATCACAAGTCTGGTTAGAAAGTGAAGATTAAAAAAACAAACCTCATCTCGGAGGGAAAACAAACAGCAGTGTGGATCAATTGTAAATGAATTCTGTTGCTGATTAGCTCTTCCCAGATTTGTTATCTTTAAGTCAGAAAATCTATGATTGAGTGTCATAAAAAAGCAATTTTAAAAGCAGTAGAGAACAGTAAGGCTCCATCTAGGATTACAACTCATGACTTTGGAATTCACTTTTTTTTGAAGGAATTGGTGAGTAATAGATTGTAGTAATATAGCACATTTGTATTGGTCAAATTCCTATTATGATTGTGATGAAAAATGATGTTCCTTTTTTTAGGGAAAGGAAATCAAATAGACCTAGTAATCCATGTGAGGAGATTAGTTTTCACATTCTTTCCTCTCCTTTTAGTTTAAGCCAATCAGGTCAATGCATTCTTGTGAATCTATCTCATAAAAAAATAAAATCAAATTGCTACTGAATTTCTGAGGAATTATAGAAACGACATGCATACCTTCACTGCCTTTTAATTATAAGATTATTTCAGTCTGCCTCCATCTCCTGTGATGGTGGTCTATCAACTGTTCTTAAATATTGCCTCATAAATTCCAAATACTACTACAAATGGAAGAAAACACTATGCCACAGATCATGGCAGGGTAAGAATTACCATTTCTGCCATCAGATTCTTCACTGGCTAATTTAGGTGCTCAGCTTCCCTCTGGATGAGGCTTTTAAGATTATTTATGCCATTGTTTGTCAAGGGAGTGCTTGGTCTCTGATGTCCGGCTGCACAGCTGGGATTGACCTTCTTATGAAGCCTTTGGGAATTATTATGTACTTAGTGAGAACTAGATGGAGGTCTTTGAGATGGCCTGAGCAGGATTTTTATTTGTGGTGTAATGCGTTGCTTCCCTCAGCTCCACAGAAGAGGGGCTAGGGCGTATAGCTTGTGAATGGTCCTGCAGTTGAGCATCTTATGTAGATAATACTTTTTTAAAAAAAGAATTTTCTAAAGAAACAAATGACCAGGAAAATACTGGATCTCTTGCATGATACTTTTTATAAATCTTTGTTGTAAAGACGAGTTGGCTCCCACTTTTAGTGCATCAGTAAGAAATGTTGAAGATGTGTGCTATCTCTTTTTCCTCTGAGAGGCCAGCAAGAACCCAGTGCTGGGTGGTGGCCTTCTGCTGAACGTCCTGTGGAGAGCATGGTGATAAACCAAAACCACTGCCATGGATGATGTGTTTAAAATGAACAATACCTGTGGGCGTGAATGATGGCTGTCTGCAGGATTAGACAGTGAGCTGATCTGAGGTGAGTTTAGGAGACAGGATGGTTATACTAGCCTGTGGTCCTGCAGAATGGTGGTGTGGCTGCTTGGTGACTGGGGTGCGCTTTGCCTTCTGTAGAAACCAGGGGAACAGCAGGATGAGGACAGCTGGCATCCAGGCTGGAGGGGTGTTGCTGTGGTACATGCTGGTGACTGAATGCTGGGGGGCTTTGCAGGCCTTTGGTGCCTATATGAACAGCTCAGGAACCCTGCTTTGTCGTAGGTTCACATCTGCCCAGCTGTGCTGCATTCCTATGGCAGCTCCTCGCTGGGGCCGGAACTTAAAATGGTGCTGAGATGTATCCCTTGTGCATTGACTGGCAGCCGGGGGAAAGCACATAATGCAGTGACCAGGAGGTCACAGCTTATTGCAAGTCGCGTGATGTGGTGTTGTAATAAATTAAGAAAGTGCCTGCATTTAAATGGATAGGCTTGAGGGGGGAGGGTCTGCTTTGTAGAGTACTAGTGCTCATGTAGCCTTCATTGTCCTTGGGAATGAGCTGTAAAGGTTAAAGGCAGGTTTCCATACAGAGTAGCTTTCCTCATCTGCTGTTCAGAAGGGCAAGGAGGCCCAGATGTTTGCAGAGAGGTGGCACTTGTGGGCTGGGATTTGCAGCAGCTTTAAAGCTGGGGGTGATAAGCAAGCTGCTTTTTTCCACTCTTGTGTTGTTTGTAGGCTATTTGTTTAGATAATGGCCTGAAAATGATATTAGTAACCCTGTATGTCATGTTCTGCTAGCAGCAAAGAACAAGCAGTGCATTTGACATTTTGGGGAAAGGGTTCGCTTTTTAAGAAATGTGGTTCAGAACCTACTTCTTGAACTAATGGACAGTATAAGATTATTTTTACTAGGCTGCATAGATTCTTGCCTTGAAGGTGCACTGCAAAGTGCATTGCATTGCAAGTATTAAATGAAAGCAAACACTTCACATCAGATGAGAAGGCAGTCTTTGAATTGGTGAGAGGTTGAAAGCCATTTATTTCTCTACCTTGTGATGCTTCACTGGCATAAGCATGAAAAATAATTAGACTCACTGGTAAGTAAATATTTGATCCTGAAACGCATCTTGAAGTTACAGAGCTGACAGAAAGTAACCTCTTCAGATGCACATTGATCCTCCTAGATTCGTCTCACACCAACAGCTAGATCGCAAAATTGGATTCAGAAAACTACATTAGAAGAACTTTACTGAGGTTGAAAAAGTTTATGAAGGTTGTGAGCAAACCAAGCAATCTGTGCAACCTCAATTTATTTCTGTCCTGTGCTTTAGAATACAGCCTTTAATTATAGGATAATATGTATTTTCCCACAAGCTTTCTTCCCTTGTGTAAGGGCACTGAACAAACATTGCCTGTTAATGAGTTACTTTTTCTCCTTGCTGTTTGATGCCTTGCTCTTAATATTTTCAAATAATGCTGAAGGACAGAATTCTTTAAATTTTCAATTGTGTAGGAATATTTTCCGTTAATTTTGTGCTATTTCATGATGTTCAACACTGAGTAGCAGTATGTTTGTTCCACAGATGGAAAAACTGAAATTCTGAAAGAGCCTAGTAAAGATGCTGCATTCACCACCGTGTAGCGATACGCATTCAAGATGTCGGTCTTGGCTCTGGGTACAGCTTCCTTCTCTCATGCTGGCTTTGTGCAGTCCAAACCTTCCAACTTCTGGAGCTGGCAAGGCAAGGATCTGGAGGAGCTGTGCCCAACTTCCAAATACTTCAACTTTTCTGAAGTTAGCAAAAAGGAATAGTAATGCACAAAAATCCAGGCCCTCTTTTAAAAAGCAGGATATTTCAAAGTTGAAAACAATCTCAAACTTTCTTTCACACTCCCCCCAAAGCACAAGCGAATTGAATTTAGATACATTCGTTTGAGATACAGGGGGAAAAAAAACACAACAAAAAACACAACCTCAACCATGTCCCCTAAACTATGACAGAAAAGTTCATGTTTACAGACTCTCATAAAATCCTGTCAAAATTCAAGTTTGGTTTCTAAGCTTGGGAAATGCTTCAGCTAATTAAAGAAAAGGTCACCAGGATTTTGTACTGTGGGCAAAAGAAAAGAAATCTTCTCTGCCTTGTTCTTGGAAGCAGCTGAACCATTTTGGCTGAAATTAAAATTTGCCTGAGGCAGACAAGTTGCACAAAGTTGCAGTGGTTAGAGCTTGGAAAAATTATAGGTAAGTAGAAACAGGGTCTAAAGATCAGAAGCATTAGGCAACTGTAATATGTAGGGCTACCAGCTCTGCGTATAATCAGTTATAATATTTAATCTAAATGTCTGTTGCGGAAAGCTATTGCACTATTCTGTAGTGTGATCATTAATTCAGAGATTTGGAGGAGACTCAAAAGTTGTAGTTAAAGTAAATTTGCTTGCAGAATGTTGGATGGCTTTTTATCCTCTGTATATATAGTGTTAGGAACATGTTGGTTCCTAACAGCTAGTTCTGTGTAAGCAATATCCACTGTGTTCATGCAAACCTTCTCAGGTGTCCATATAGCTGTTTGCCTTCCTGTAATCAGTCTGGGTAATAGACATGTAACAAATCTCGCTCAGAAAGAAATCTTTCAAAAGTCTGAATTTATTACTTGTTTGCTGACGCAAACTCATAATCCAAATTTTTTGTTCTGCTTATAGAAACTGTTATGCCTTTTTATTCATGTTACACTGACTCTTGCAGCATTGCTAAGTAAATTAAAGCATGTGTGGATATTCTTGCATGGAAGGCATTTCCATACTAGTTTTTAAACTCTTTGGGGACTAAGCCAGCCAGAGAACTTATTTTTTTAGTTAAGAGATCACCTGTTCAAGGACTTGACTCTAAACACTATGAATCTGCCAAAAACATTCCAAACTACTTAATGTGTTTGGAGGAGAGGGAGAGAAATGGAACAAGAAAGCAAAGGAAGAGATGATGTGATTCCATGTGTAACAAGAGCTGAGCCTGTGTCTGGTCTCAGGAGCTGCAGGGAGGATGCTGCAATAGCCTGAGTTGAGCTCAATGCCGCTGTCCTGTGGATGAAACGTTGCCCAAATCTGTAAAATTGCGGATCATGGCTCACAGGGCAATAGTGGAAAAGCCACTGGCAGCAGGTGCAAAGCTTTAAGTTGTACCAAAACTATGCTTTTGAGTTACTCCGGGTTGGGATGGAGGGACTGAATACTGAGGAGCTGTGCTGTGTTAATGTCAGGTTTTGGTACTAAAACCAGCCATTAGCTACACAGAATGATGAAGTCGGGTGGTGACCCAAGCTCTTAGATCTTTAGTGCTGTAAAACTCTTGTGAAAGTGGGGTTGGTGTCTTCCTGAGGCCAAAGCCTGTTGTTTCTGAGCCTTTCTGCAAGGGCTGTCCTGGGAAAGCAGAGATATATCTCCTCTTCCCTGCACATAAGTGTTTTTTGTAGAGGTCTGAAAGTGCACATAACTCATTGTGATATATTTGAAGGCTCCAAGAGGAGTGTTTGTGCAAGTATTGGAGCTGAGGTTGCAGTAAAACAGCAGCAGCTAAGCTCAAGGGTAAAAATGGATAGAAAAGAGTCCTACGTGTTATTCTGAAGGTGACCCTTCTGCTTTGTCTTGGGCACTGAAGGGAGGATCCCAAAGGATCCCTCTGTGGAACAGCTGGTGCCAATGTGCAACACTGTTCCTCCATCCTCATTTTATAGATACCTAAAATTTTAGGTTGCCACCACTGCATGCACCAGGATTTGGAGAAGGAATATAAGACTGGGTGGGGACTGAGGTCAAGTCTTGCTTCCCTGCTGACCTCTGGGCTGTGTGCCCCATTTTTACTGAAGAGCCAGCTTCCAAGGCAGAAGGACTTGCTTCTCTGCTATTTTTAATGTTTTCTTTTGTGACCTGCCAGTTGCTAATGCTTCATGTAGCAGTTGGTGCCACCTTGCTCAGTCTTCCCTTGCCTCCTTGGCCGTGCTTGCTGCCTCCTTTGCTCTCCATGCAGCGCCCAGTCTTTCCCTCCCGGAGTGAGATGGTTGAAGAGGTCGTGCGGTATTAATAGGGAAGCAGATCTCTGATTCTGCTTCTGCTTATGTACTTTGACATTTCTGACGTTTTGTGAAGTGTAAAATGCTTTACAGAAAACAACAACTTGGCTTTTACTGAAAAATTAATTACCTTGGCTCTTCATCTTTTATGGTGGGCTTTTGTCAGAGGACAAAGCCACTGATGTCAGGGGAACAGATGAGGTACTAAAAGGACAGCAGTAACAGTAAAGAGAGAAAATCTGCATTAAGGTAAAAGGATCTCATTAAGCGTTGATTATCAGGGACCGATGTAAACTCTTCAGAAAGCATTACCTTCTGTGCACTTATTCTATAGAGCAATTTATATACCTAAGTTTATCTGCTTCATAAATTAGTCTTTCCTGTAATTACAGTTAACGGACTATGACTCTCTTTGCTCTTCAGCAGTATTCTGTTTCTCCACTCCTTAATGCTCAAGTGCACCTGGTACAGCAACACATATACTGCTCCTTGCATGCAAGAGTTGCCTGCAGGGGAAAAACAGATGGGCTTTGTGCACTTCTTAAATGCTTTTGGAGATCTAGTTTATTAAAAAAAAAAAAAAAAGTACAAGGGGAGGTGAAATACCAGAGGGCAGTCCTGTTGGTCCTTTCTGACCTTTTCAGTGTTGGCTTGCTTTTTGAGCTTGTAAAGGAAGAGCTCATCAAGGAGCTTCTGTTTGAAATTGAGGAGAAGGTGATGTAGGTTCTTGCTGCAATCTCAGGTGGGCAACCAGCACCTAGTGCTAATGACAGTGATGTAGCATTGGGTTATAAATATACATTCAAGTGTTTGCACCCAGCCAGGGTGCAAACATAAACGGAAGTGGTGCTGTTGCATCTGGTTCTCTCTCTCTCTCTCTCTCTCTCTCTCTCTCTCTCTCTCTCTCTCTGGGGTTTGCAATCCGAGTGTAAACCGATCAGCATTTGGGTACGGACCAAAGGGATGCAGAGAAGTGGGCATGTTGACAAGTTAATGAAGAGCTCTTGTTCTGACATTTTGGCGAAGAAGGAGGGAAGGAAAATTTTCCTAGAAATAAGTAGTGTAGCCTATGTTTCTGGTAGCCTTTCAGACGCAGAGCATGGGAGAAGATTAATTAGTCAGCAAGTATATTCAGATTTCTATTTCTTCAAACTTTCTTCAAGAAGAAATGGAACCAGAACATGGGCCGATGACATGAACTGAGAACGGGAGTACTTGGAGCTTGCTTGGCCATTAGTATTCTATTAAATTTTTCCTTGTTTCTAATGATATGAGTGGCACTTAAAAGGATACATGTCATTAAATGGATATCTGACACAGTTCTTTCACTGCTTATGATGCTTTTGATTATTAGTATAGATAAAATTTAAATGATCAGAATATTAAAAACTCCCTTTATGTGTTTCTAATGTTTTTGGCTGCCTGTGAAATTATATGGGGAAAGTGAGCGGTCCATTTCTTAGTACACTGGTGTTCACCCAAATACCTCAAAATGCTTGATAGCATAAAATGAAGTGTTCATGGTTTGTTTATTTTCCTCCTAACAATGACACTTCAGGCTGAATCATAGTTGCTCCTTCAAAATGCAGTTGCCTTGTCCTTACTACATAATTGCATTTCTTATACATTACAGTACTGTCTTGCAGCGTATTATGTCAGGTTTTGAATAAAGCTTTTAAACCCTTGTAGCATAGTGATGACTGTTCTGTTGGGCTGAATTCTCTTTTACAGGAAATATTAGTTATCTTAGGCACATCTGTGTGGTTTTGTGTATTTATTATATTGCGTTTGATGTTCTTCAGTCTAAAAGCATGCAGAGAATGCTGTGCTGGAATGGTTTCCTGCCCAGGAACTTACAGCATGTGCACTTTTTAGGTCACTGTTGCCCAGCTGTAAGAGTTAAAGGAGGGCAGTTGGGGACTGCATCTGTTCTCAGCCATCTGACTTATTTTTTCAGTGCTTGCTGTTGCACGAGTCAGTCTGTAAGTTTTACTTTCTCTGCTTCTTCCTCAGAGGAGGAAATGACAGTAGACATTCACTGACTGTAGTAGGGGTACAGTAACAGGGACTGTACTACTGGTTGCTGACCAACACCATGCATATTAATGGCAGGTATAGGTGAGAATGAATACATCCAGCAGCTTTGATGACTGGTTCTGCTGAGAGGTCCTCTGCATGTGGAAGGTTTGCAGTTGTTCAGCTGAGATGTAGTTAGTTGCTACAATTGCAAGAAAATTGAAATGTAGTTTTATTTGTGCACCACTGGTCTTGCTCATAACCAGGTTGCTTTTGCAGGCAGCTTTCATCTCCTAAAGGGGAATGTGCTTTGTTCCTGCTTGAGTGCTTTCATAGTAAAGGGTATGTTCCTTTAGTCCGGAGTTGAAGTGTTTGCTCTCTGGCAGATGAAGGTATAATCTCTTGTATGACTGACTTTGAAGCTGACTTTGCCAGCTGAGGACGTGGTCCATACCTTTGTGCAGCATGCAGCCTCTGGCTCGCACAACCCTGCAGGCAGTAAGGAGAGGTGTTTTCCTTCTGACTTCTGGCAGAGGCATCATCCAGCTGTGGGCAGTGGGCTGGAAGTGTCTCTGTAGTCTCATTGACTGCTTTTCTGCCAGTTGTGTAGCCCTTCTGCATAGGATGCAGCAAGGAGTCTTGTACCAACCCATTCTGCATTCTGTCATCCAATTTAGTTACTGGGCAATGCTGTCTTTTGTGCTATTTAACATACTTCACAAACTCAGACGTAATGTTGTTGCTGTTGTAGAGGCCTGCTAATTATTTAAAACCAAAGGTTAATGAATGATTATGATAAGGGTTGTGTAATATGATTGCAAGAGCTAAATAATTAAAATTTTAAAAAGCAGTTTAACATGTCTTTGACGTGGTGCCTGGGGAGTAGGCAAGAATCTTGTTTTAATCACTTAATAGCAATTTAACAAGCAAGGCAGCACAGAAGAATGAGGGATGTTAGTAAGTGTAGTGTTGATGGAGGACTCAGTAAGATGAAGAGAGCAGCTCAGTAACCCAGAGCTAGTTAGCACTGGCTGGAGGCTGGGGAGGAGGGAGCTGGTAACCCAGAGAGGTCAGCGTACCTGAACTGTGCAGGGCTTGCTGAAAGCTGCCTAGCAGCAGTTGGCAAAGGAAGCACAAAACACTGCAGCAGGGACTGGAGTCTCTGAAATGGGCTGCTGTGGAGCCTGATCAAAACCATGTGCTGGGTGAGAGCAGCCGTGGGGCGTGAGCTTGGTCAGGGAGGAGGATGGGCTTGGTGCAGCCCCTCGTGTGGTGGACGTGGTAGGAGAAATGAGCTGTAGCTGTATTTGGAAGCTGTTTACTTTCCAGAGCAAAGTGATAAACCTGGACCATTCATCTGCTGCTGGCAGTGTGTTGCTGCAGCGGGATATTTTATGGGTGTTTGTGGCTGCCCTGAGGGCACTATCCAGGCTTGCAGGGACATGGTTGTGCTGTGGGCCACCAGGATGAGTGGTCAATAGCAAGGCAGCAGTTATGAGGTTTCCTTTTCAGAAAATGCTAGATTTTTCAAACTTTAAAATGCTGACTTGAAAGGCAGTTCCCTGTTTCTCCTAATGCTAGATCTGCCCTTCTTGCTAGAGTATTTTTTGCGTGGGCATTTTCTTTTAGGAAAGAGAAACCCCATCTGTTCTTGCATTGTGAGCAGGGTCTTGGGCAGATATGATTGGTAGCTGTAAGGTCATATGCTGGCATTTTCTTTTGCTTTCATTTTGGTTGCCTCTTTCAGGAAAGCTGCAGAGATGTCCCTGGGTGCATGGGACACCGTTTTGGTATTCTGTTTTCATTTTAATAAGGGTTGCATTCAGACTGAAGCATTTGCCATCCACACTCTGCAGGCATTAACATTTCACGCTTTCAAGCAGGAGTCTTCCTCTGAGAGTTGTAACTGTGTGTTGGCCCAGATAAACATTAACAGTGAGGATAATCATTCCTTTGACATTTAGGGTGCATGGAGCCCATGGGACCCTGCTTTGTGTTGACACAAGTAAGTGCACAGTTGCAGATGCTCAGAGGAAATGGCTGGTCATCAGCTATGGGGATGTGCCAGTTGCTGTTGTGCAGTGGTGGAAAGTTTTGGGTGATCTCTGGCTTTCGGCTCAGTAGCTGCTGGCTTTCCTCACTGGTCAGTGATGAGCTTGTGCTCCTGATAATCCATTTGGAAAAAGCAGCTTTGCAGAGCGTTCTGTGCAGCAAGGCACCTTGCTCTCTGGTGCAAAGCCACTTCTGGTGTCTTTGCAAGTCTTATTGTTCTGTATTGACAGCTGGCTTGTAAATCAACTGCTCAGTTGCCAGACTTGGGGAACGTGGAAATGCCTTATAAGCACTCTCACGTTTTGTGATCGTTTTAGTTTGTGAATATTTAGAGCCTTTTTATGTTGGTGCGAAGTAAAATAAAACATGGTCTCTGACAGGTGCCAAGACAGCCTCTGAAGGAATTGCTTCTGTGAGGGTCTGAGAAGGGGTTTTGTAGAGAAACTGCTGCAGTCTCTGTGGAAGGGAGAGCACTGGCTTTTGGCTGTTAATTTCATTGTTTAAGGTCATATGTTGTTGATCAAAATCGTGCAACTAATTCCATCAACAAGCAAGATTATTTGCATAACAGATGGAATTTAATTTGGGTGCTGCTTCTTCTGCATCTCTCCCTGGTTTGGTATTTAGGTTGCACCTGAAAAAATACTGATGTCCATGTTAGGACTGAATTTATTATGCTTACCTTGCTGAAGAGGTTCTAAGCCAGGGATGTCCCTTCTGGCAACTTACCTTTTATTGGTGTTTTTATGGCCCCTGCTGCAGCTTCCATTCATCTTACTTGACTCCAGAGCTGATCTTCCAGTTGCTGTGTTTCTTTGATTAGTGAAATAAGGTAGCTTTTCCTACCTGTGTATAAGGGACAAAATTGCTTTCCTTATACCTCCCTCCTTGCCAAAGTCCTACCCAGACTTAATTTTGATACCTTTGTAAATATTTTCTGTGTAACACAGCAACAGTGGCACTGTGTAAATCCGTGAATCCAGGAAAAAAAAATCAATTTCTAGGAGTTCTGTAGAGCTAGACAGAAAAATGCCTTTTAGCTAAAAACAGATGTTTCAGCAAAAAACAAATGTCACAGCCTCTCTTTTTTTCATCAAAACCAGGCTGTAGTCTTCCAGCTAGTGTGGCCAAGGATATCTGTGAGCTGCCCTTGGCCACAGATATGTTTTACAGGTGGGTGTTTCGCAGGGCATCCAACAGAAGGCTTCCAGGAAGGGGACTGAGCTCTGTGCACACTTCTTACTTTTCTGCCAGTTCTACTAAAACCAAATTTTCTTATCTCAGCCCCTGTTCCTAACATAACCAAAGCTGCCTGTAGGTCTTTTTCCCCAGCCTGGAATGGTTGTGGCTCAGAAAAGCCTTGTGCATGTCTCCATTTCTGTGGTTGCTCAGAAGAGATCTTATTTAGAAGAACAAATTATATTTGCAGCTATGTGTCTGTGCTTCCTCATGTGAGCTGTTCTGAGGAGACCCTCTGTGCCTGCTCGCAGGTTAAGCTCCATGGCACTGGTGCATAGGCATGATGTGCAACCTTCTGCAGGAGCTGTAGTAGCAAAGAAGCTCTCTTAACTGCTATTGCCATGATCTTGGTAGAAGTAAGGTTAGTCAGAAAAGGCAGTACTGAGGGTAAATTCTCCTTTGGTGATAGCTAGGAAAGATGGATGTACTAGATTCACACTAAAGGCCTAAGCATTATTTCTTCCCTCTTTGAAAATCTCCCTCCAGAGCTCACTGCTGATCTTACTGAGAGAGGGAGTTAGGAGAATCTTAGCAAATAGTTTAATACTGTCAGTGCTCTAGCAGATGCTGCTTAATGTTTTTGCTAACTATTGTGCATATTAACTAAAGCAAGAAGCCTTGGGCCCCTTACCAAGGTTAGTCCCTTGATAAGAATGTGAGCCTATCTTAAGAAACTGGCAGAAGCTGGTCCTGAGGATGGACAAGAGCTGAGGAACAACTGAGTCTGCGCCAAGACAAGAGGTCAACCAGTGGTGACGAGGAAGAGTCACCAACCTTCATCCCCATGACCACCGGTGACTACTACCAGGGGACACTGCGCAAGCGCACACAGGAGGAGTTCATAGAAATGATTACTTGAACTAATTTTAATATGAAGCGGGGACAGGTTATGCACATGCATAGGCGCATTGCAAAACGTCATGCATATGTAACTCTTTACTGCATATAACCATGGCAAGTTGCTGTGTCGTGTGTGCACGACTTTGGTGGGACTTAACCCCCTGTGCTGCGCCATGCTGAATAAACATACCTACTTGACAATCTTACTGATTGTGGAGTCTGTTTTCTGCAAGTCACTGCAGGGAGTGGCTTTTTCCTTCTTTATAATTTTGCTCTGAAATTTGGACTGTGTGTGGCATGCACCCTTGCAATATTGCTCTAACTGTACCCAGCATAAGCACCCCTCTATTCTTTGTAACTGTCCCTTCTGGAAAAGACTGGGTTCCTTTTGCAACCTAGTGATGTATTAAGTGAATAATCTTATGGGACTCGTTATCTTTCAAAAAAATTTAGTGCTGTGGTGGGGCTGGGGTCTGTGACCAGCTCATCCATAGTCCTTTGCTCATCTACTAAAGAAAGCTTATCTGAGATAACCAATGTCCTGCTAGGATATGATTTTTCAGTAAAGCAATGATTAGATTAAATGTTTTTTCTGTTAGTAGAACTCTCCTTCACCTTCCTCTTTATTTTTTAGTAAAACAGTGGAATAGCTTATTCTTTTGCTTAATGCTTACCTCCTACCCCCAAATAAATAAATTAAAACAAAAACAAACAAAAGCCAAAGCCCCACAAACACAGTAGTGGTAAAGATCATTTTCTTGGGTCTTTATTTGATGACTGCCGAAGGAAAGCATCAGGACCAGAGATGCTATGCAGGAGAACTGGCACCAGGGAAATGTTTCCCTGTGACAAACTGGTCACCTGCCCAAGAGTGCTTGACCTGTAGGAGCTGAGAGAATTGCTGCTCTGTTCCTTGGAGGGCTGGTGTGATGACATTTCCCTGCCTGTTTGGATTTCCAGGTAGATAAGATGCTAAATGGAACTAAAACAGCATTCTGTTCCTGAGAGGAAGACTGAGATTTTTATCTCACTTGAGACTGTTGTCTCTGGTATTGTCTTTCCGCTGGAGCCCTACTAAGTATTTAATAGGTGCACTGGCTTCTGAGATTACAAGCACTTTGTCGGAAACCCCATTTTGTATCCTGATATCCCCTGAGGGAAAGCAATGCTCAAGTGTTAAGAGGCTGGATTCTGTTTCACCCACCTCATATTATTATTACAAATCATATTATCTTAATGAAACAGGGATCCATGTAATAAAGAATCCGTTGTGTTGGCAAAAATTAAAGATGCATAGGAATTGCGATCATGTTACAATAATTGCCTCAGTAGTAACATTAATGCTTTTTCACTTCAGTTGCTCCTTGTTGATTGAACAACCTTTTCCGTAGGCTATAAATCTCAATGGCTCTACTAATAAAGAACTAAATAGCCTAATAATGTTTCTGAACATAGCATTGCTTTGCTGTTTTAGGAGAAAGCAATTTTTCATCCAAATCCAAACTAGTAAGTGTGACCCTATCTTATCTATGTGGTGACTTACAACAGTGTCTGCAGTAGTTAACTGCTTCTGCAGGAGACAGATTCAAAATGGAAAAAAAAAAAAAAAAGGATAGTTCCCAGTAATGGAAAAATTATGATTATTCCTTTGAAGTGGGAGATCAAGAACTCTAGTGAAATGTATTTGGCATTCTTTTTGTCAAGTATCCAGTGCAAATAATGAAGTGCTTCAATGTATACTTGGTAGGTGTTTGAAACCCGTATTTTACATTATCAGTGAAGTTCTTTTTGCTCATCAGTGTTTGCACATATGATGCTGCAGGCAAAGATGTCTGTTTGGAATACTGGAAAACTAGGGAAGGTGACTTGGGGATAGGAGAGCTCTGGTCATGCAGAGACCTGTGCTTTTCTTCGAAGTACAGAAAACAAGGTTGTCTCATGAGCAGGCATGCCATCTGCCTGAACACTCACTGTAAAGATGTTTCTCTCACTGAAAATGTCTGTCATTCCAGTTGGTGAATAGAAACATTTAAAATGTTCTTTGCTTCATAGCTGAAGTTGAAGAGCTTTTTTTTTATTTTTATTTTTTATTTTTTCTTGCAGCTGTGCCCAGAGTAAACCGCCCGAAGTGTTCAATGCTGTGTTTTAGCTGTAATGTGAAGGGATCAAAAAGTGCTCAGTCACTTCTAATTGCTGAATTTGTCAGATTGTTAAAGGACAGCTTCCTGGGGAATCGGAGGAATAAGACACTCATACACATTGCTGCTGGTACCGCTTATGTTCAAGTCCCACAGACATCGTAGCCTAGCAGCACTAAGTATTACTATCTGTTTTTTAAATCTTGTCTTAAGGTTAAATGTTTACCAGTTCATCTGCTTACTGGAAATGCAGCCGGAGTTCCATCTCTCAGGAGATCTGTAGCAACTTGGAGTGCTGCTTCTTGAGCTCAGCATTTGTATGGTGATGGGCACGGTTATCCTACAGTGGGTGTTCTTTTCCAGAGTCAACGAAATGTTTCTGGTGATGAAGTCACTTTGTCTGGGAGTTTAGACAAACGTAAATTATTGCTAGCTGCTGAATTGAGAAGGCAGTGACCCTAACGCGTAACTTGCCTGTCGGAAACACCCTGATCTTTTAGCCTTGTGAAAAGTGTCTCTTCTGCAGGCAGCTGCTGTCACTTCTGAAACTTCTTAATTCTGCAGCCTCGTGTGCAGGAGCACAACCACTGATCCCTGAGCTCAGGACTGCAGCTTCAGTCCCCTCTTACCGGAATCAGTGCTATACCCTGCCGTGGAGAAGAGATCCTGGGAATGTAAAATCCTTTCTTATGCAGGGGCTTTGATAGACAGAATTATTTTCATATTTTTTTTTTTCAATGTGAAGTGTTTTTTTTTTTTTTTTTTTTTTTTTAAGTCAGTTTGGGAGCTTGGGAGAGGGGGAAGACTTGGACTTGGTAATAGGCTACAGTGGCAGATGCAGAGAAAGACTGTGATAATTGTAATACCTGATGGCATGGTGTAATTTCCTTAAGGCAAACAGTGCTGTAGCTAGTTAGTGCTGCTCTTTTCTCCTAGGAGATAGGCCTCAGCTGTGCTTCTTGAACTCCGGTTAATCTGTTAGGTTCCCAGCTTGGTAATGGACTGTGAAGCCCAGCTCCTGAAATCCTTCAAAAGTCTGGGTATGACCTTTTGTGTTTTTTTCTTTCTGCCTTAGGATTTAGTAGCTTTCCACATTATGGCAGACTACTAGAGAGCTGATGCTTTTCCAGGAAGCTTATCTGAAGGTTTGTAGGCTGTGAAACACAGGCGGTGGTGAGATTCAGAATTGGGCCGACAGCTTCGGTGGGCTTAGTGGGATTTTACATGCTCTGAAACATGCTTGTATGGCAAAGACTGAACACTGGAAATGGACTTAACCACCCAAGCACAGAGTAACAGGAGAAGCAGGAGACGCTGCCTGCTTTGCAAGTCCCCTTTGGAGAGTTTTCTTTGCATCCTACTATCCTGGCAATAGATGATAGACAAATGGGGCTTAACTTTTAAGAGATCCATATTTTTAAGCTTCCATAAACAAGCATTGTGTTGTGAGCAGCTAAGCAAAGGGAGCTGTCACGCCTGCGTAATAAGGTTTTCACTCTGGCAATGTTTACCATTGCTCTTGCATACTTCAGCACAGGTTGGCAGGAAAAAAAGGGATCAGGAGGAGATCTGGGGTTGGTGAGGAGACTGGCTAGCTTCTCTTGGCCCATTTGTCTGTCACATGGAAGGGGCTGAAGAAAACACCCCATGGAAACGGAGCAGAAGATGACACATGGGAGCTTCCCTTCAGGTCTTGGGATCAGGGATGTGATCTGAGCCCACTGGTTTTACCAGGCTCTACTGAAGGCTTGAACTCAGATGAGCTTTTTGTGCCTAAGGCATTTTTTTATAGTGAAATAAGCTTCTACTGCAGTATCTCTGAAGGCACCTTTATGTTGATTGATTTTTTTCTTTTAATTCAGAAACTTTACTGGTAAAGAGTGCATAACTAAGTTAGAAACCAAATGCTTCCTCTCTCCTTCTCTCCAGACTGCCTCCAGAAAGCAAAGTAAAACTTTGCAGATGTACCTTTCATTCCCTATCAATGATACCACTGTGAGCCCTGGAAGCTGAAAACCTATGTCCAGTTAAAACTTAAAGGAAAAGCTTATTGGAGAGACTGGGAGGAAGGCTGGCTGTTCTAGCAGGGTCTGTTGATGAGTGTTGTGACCAGTTCTGTTTTATGAGCAGTACAAAATGCTGAGTTAGCTTTGTTAGCTGAAAGGCTTTGGATGCTCTTAATGTTTTTGTTAATTACAACAGGTGAAGGATAACTTCTTTTTTTTTGGGGGGGGGGGGGTGTGAATAGGTAAAAAGCACTTGGAATAAATTTATCATATGTACTTGAAAATCCTTTTGTCTGCATTCCTCTTAAGACTTAGCTTTACTGTCAATTTATGTACTTTCTGATAAATGCTTTCTTTTGGTGTAAAACAACCTAAGTATTTAAAAACGTGCCATTTTGATTAGCTATACTATAGATTTACTTTGACGTGTCATTTGTTTTGTTCTGCAGTGTCCTGACAATTCGTATCTGTGGCAGCCAAACAAGCAAATTTAAGTATGAAGGTATTGTTCATTCCAAAAGTGTCACTGCTAAATTAGGCAGACTTTAGGCATTTGATCCCTGCTCCCCCCCCCGCCCCCTTTGCATGATGGGACGTCCATTTCTCAATAATGAAAACAGTTTTCTTGCAAAATTCAATTAAATGAAATATCAACCATAAATCAGAACTGAGCTCTCATTGAGTTCCCATATGTGCCTATTGCTGCAGTGATAACACTGGAAAAAGCATTTGTTTTTCAGACTTATTTTTCTCTTGATCTTTGTTTTTTGGCAGGAAAAAAAAATACACACACAAAAACAGTGACAAAAAACATTTAGGGAAGGTTGGTGGGCTTCAAAGCCAGTCTTGGTCATGTTCCCTGACTAATGTCCAAAGCAGTAGCTTGGAGGAATCTTGGAGAGGCTTTCTGCTCCCCCCTACATAACGGCAATATTAAATTTGCTTCTATTTCTGCTGGTCACGTGTCCACTTTGGCTCTTGGAAATGTGGAGGAATGGCAACCCCTTCTAGAGTGTGTGGGGGCTCCTGTAAACAGGAAAGTTTGGAAGATGCTGTCTGACTCGAACCACAGTTGTTCTCCATGGGTTAGGTATTTAGAATACCTTTCTGGGTTCTCTGAATTTGCACATTTTGGTTTTGAGACATAATTTTAGAGATGTGTTAATGTCTTATTTGAGACTGGTCCATTTGGAATATTTGCTAAATTTAGCTTTTCTGCTAAAACAGTGTTATTAAAACTAAAACACTATTGCTTTCTTTGAAATTTTAAAGGCTGCCAGTGAAGCTCTTAGAGTGAAAAAACTTTTTCCTATGTTAGAATAAGATGATATGAACAGCTAACAAGGAAAGGTAGGTTAAAATAATCCAGATGCATTTTGGAAAATCTATTTCAATTATGTTCTGTGTGCTTTTAGTGGAGACTATAAATTCTAAAGAAGTAAGAGAGTCATAAAGATAAGTGTTACAGGAGAGTATGCCTCACATTTCACCTTCAGAAATTAAAATATTCACTGTGAAATCAGACATTATAAGGGTCACTGCATTGCTTGTGGTCATTAATAGCAGGAGGTGACTGTTGGAAGATCTAAGGGAAACCATTTCCCATAACATGGAAATTGAATGTGCAATTTACTGAAAATTCCTTTCCTATAAAATGGCTTGCTAATGCCAGATTGTGTGTTAAAGGGAACTTTGCTTTATATTTCAAATTTGCATATGGACAGACCATCTAAACTTGCATCTGCCTTGCATGAAATACTGATTAAACTAGTTTAAAATGAGGTCATTTTTTCTTTTGTTTAGTGTAGCTGGGCATAAAGGAGGACAAATGAGTTGTGACCAAGATGTTTGTAACTGAGAGTATGCGGGGGCTCAGGTAACACTTCATAATACTGTGTTCCTGAGTGTTTGTGTATCTCTATAGGTGTATGTAAGTCTGTTAAATTCTAGTCTGCTGCTGTTTAGATAAAATTTGTATGACAAATAACAATTAATTTAGACAACTACGCGTGTTGCACTCAAAGCCACCCCCAGACTTTAAAGTAACAACATTTTCCAGTAGAAAGACAGTAAAACCAATGAGGCAGAGCATGCCTGGCCGCCTCCTTGTGGTTATAAATGAGGTGGGGGATTGTTGTAATAAATTGCATAATGTTCCTAATTGTGAGAGATAACACTGTAGATGATCTTGCTGGCCTTTTGGATGCTCCCTTTGGCACTTGTCTTATTTGCTTTCTAACAATTTCTGTGGGTGTTACTGTACTGTCAGTGTACTCCCCCCTGGCTTTTGCAAAAGGCCCTTGCTACCCCAGTTCCCACTACATACACACCTTGGTTTGTTCCCAGTCCCTGGACTGAAGCGGATCGGATTGCTCCTGGAGGCGGAGAGCAGCGAGCACTTCATCTGGGGTCTGCATGCAAGCCAGTCTGCACCACTGAGCATGCGGACAGGATTAACAGATGCCACGTGCAAAATGCATAAGTTAACAAAAACGATTTAGGGCATAGGGCTCACAGGGTACAGTAATATCCAACTGCACATAACGGTGAAATACTAGCTTCATCCTGACATCATTAAATGTGATGAATCTCTGCCTCTGACACCATTCTCCAGTGAGCAGTGCTGTGAAACATGCATGACTAATGCAAAGGTGTTTGATATTTGGGGTGACATGAAAATTTCAAACGTATATTTTTTACAGTACACCTCATCTCTTGGGGCTGCCCAAGTTTCCTCCTTGTACCTCTTCTAAGCATTGGGATGTTTGTGTGCTCAGTTTCTCATTCTTCATTAATGATGTACACAAGTGTCAGTGGAGCTTTCCTTTCTGTGTTGTTTCTTAGTCATTGACATAGAGGCGTGTGTGATAAAGACTCATCAAAGTCATCATTACTGTACACTTATCTGCACTGAACTGTCTGTAAACCTCTTTCTGATCTAAGTCTGTTTCTGCCTACATGACTCATTATTTACTTTCCTAAAGCACTCCCTTCTGAAGAGCACACTTGTCTTTTCTTGTGTTTAATTCATGATCAAAATATATTAGTGTTCATATTTGTCTTACTTTTCAGTGCAGTGTGCATAACGGTAACTGGAAAAAAATCCCAGCCGCAAACCAACTGCTTTCCAATACTGCTTGTGTTCATCTCCAACTAAAATGCCTCACAGTTCATTTCCCCTGCAAGCTCCTGGGTTGGCTGTTGTGGAATGATGGCTGTTGGTTGTGGGTCTGTCCTGGCTTCTCACCAGAGGGGCTTTGATCGAAGCCAGTAGAGAAACCAGGATTTGTGGTTGCCTCCTGGCACAGCACAGAAGCCATTCAATAAATTTTATTTCATGCATAGTTGCGTTCTTCTGGGAAAAATTGACAGAGAAGCCAAGAGCAGCTTGATTGGTTTCATTCAGTTGTATTGCAAGGAATATGCTAAATGTATGTGTTTTGTGGGTGAAAGGAAGAAGTATGGTGGAAGTGAATCACGTCCAAACTGCTTCCTTGTCCAGGCAGGTGGCCTGTATCTGTCCTGGGTGAGACCCTCAGCGGCCCATGGCGAGGAGCAGCAAGCTGTCACACAGCCCTGCTTGCGATCCTGGAGCATCGTGCCTGAGCAGCTCTCCCACCAGTCCCTGTGGGCTTGAGGAGGTGACTCCCAGAATGTTTGTGTCCCTAAATATCACTTCAACCGAATTACGTGAAACAATTGCTTGGTGCTGGATGGAGGGAGTGGTGGCTGCCCAAAGGCGTGGCTCCGAGCTCCCAAAAACTCTGTCGTACTTGTTGCTGTTCAGTGCATCTCCTCGCCCTGCTATTGTGGCTGCAGTCAGCACTTTGGGGTTTCTGTGTACTTTGTGTCCTGGGGGAAGGAGGCAGCTGCGGAGAACGGTGGGAGGCACAAGAAGAAAACGTTGGTCATCGTCACGTGGAGACCTGGGTGCTGTGTTTTCCATGGCAGTTTGGCACACCAGAGTGAGTTGGCTACGCAAGATTGTGAGTTTTCATTATAACTTTCTGCAATGAAAATAAATTAAAATTAAATTAAGGAACTTAGACAAATGTAGGAAAGAAATACTATTCATAGTGTAACACCTGGTTTTGATGGTCTAAGGGCTTCGTTGCTGGTATTCCCAACCCCTCTTTTTATCCTGGTCTGCAGGTAGATAAAGATGTGGTGGTTCTTAGCCATTTTCAAGGATTAAAATATATATATTAAAATATGTATATTCTCTAATAACTAACTACTGTAGGCTGTAAATAAACACAGCAACTAGTTGGGGGTTGCGGAATGCTGTGATAATTACAGAGTATTAAATGACATTGAGATAAAAATCCCTTATAAGTACATAACTGCTGTCAAGGTCAGGGTTTACCAAAGCCTGTCATTCCCATGGTTTAAAATGCAGATTGCATACCAAGTCCCAGCTGGCCCCCTAGCCATGCTAAAGCCTTTTCCAACCTTCAGCAGCACAGAAGTTTGAGCATTTCTCATGGAATTAGTGAATGGTTCAAGAAGTCAGGTGCAGCTGTGAATATGACCATTAAAAAAAAAAATAAATTGATCCTGTTTGGACAGTTTAAAGCTTATTAGTTAACAGCATTGGCAATTTTCTTACAACACTGGTATGCTGTTAAAATAAAGTCCTTGCTCTCAGTTTTATGTACTTAAAGGGGGCAGTGTTTTTTTTTTTGTTGTTGTTTGTTTGTTTTTTTCCTATACAAAAGTATGGCCTGTGTAACTGCAGGGAGAGGCTTGAAAACCCAACCCAATCTTGCCTTACAGTCTAAGATGTCGAGATGAATAAAATGAGTCTGCCTTGTTTTTATTAAATGGTCTTGATTTTTAGCCTAGTGACTTTTTTTACTGCTTTGGGTGGACACGCAGTGAGTGCAGTCTTCAGTAACCATAAACCCTCTGCCACAGAACAATAAGCCTGTCTGGCTGCCTGCCTAGACCCGAATCCAGCTCTCCTCTGAGCTGGCTTGCCTCCATTTCCAGTTGCATCAATCTTGCCGCTGCTGGGCGAGGTTTCAGCCTGCCTTGCTTTACCACCTCCACCCTGGGGGGCACCCCTTGTCCGTGTGCCAGCGGTGGGGCTCAGGGTGTGCTGGTGGGGATGTTTGCGCCATGGAGGATCCCAGTGACTGTCTCCTGCCTGTCCACTGGGGCTCTTCATTTCATAGCCTGCTGTGCTTGTTGCCAAACTCCATTGTGATGTGGGATGTGACCATGCTGGAGAGCAGGAAGGTGGCCAGATGTGTACTGCCACGTGCACTGCTCTCCTGGCAGCAGCACGGGCTTCTGAGCGAGCCACGAGGTACTGCAGGCTCGGGTGGTTTAAAGGAGGACTTCACAGTGATATAATGTGCATCATACAGGTGCTTTGTCCTCTTGTCCTGGTGGCTGTCTCCAGCTTTGCTGTGTGGGAAGGTTTGGTGCTTGCACGTTGGAACCCTTTGTGGCTGGGAGACACTTGGTTTGTAACTTGGCTTTATCCTGGCCGAAGGGGATTATGCTGTTTCTGCCGTCACTGACAGATGCTTGTGCTTCACGTGCTGAAGGAACTTGCTGTGGTTGTTTTAACTGAGGCATCACATAAATAGAATAATTTAAAAACAAACCAAAAAACAAAGCACAGTAGCACAGCCTGTGAGGGAACGTGGGGCTGGTATAGGTGGGGGAAGGAGTCAGCAGTCCCAGACAGCATTTGATTTGCTTTGGCTATGTATTACTCATTTTAACAGGGACTGCAGGCACTCGCTTTGCTGCTTGTGCTAGCAAAGTCATGCTTCCTGAGAAGGCTGCATAGTTACGGAGGTTTTGCTCGAGTCTGTTAGACGTTTTTTGACTAATGGGTGTGAAATGGAATTGGATCTCTGTGGAGCATTGAAGTTGCTCAGGGTAGAAAGTGTAAGAGGAGAAAGTTACTTTATGGTGGAATAATTCCTGGGAAACTTGCATCAAACTTTGCCTGGATTTATATCCAAATACCATTTTATGCTGGCATTCACGTGGCTGGTGTAAGACAGCAGAATGTAACCTGTAATTTGGGCTACAGGCAACTATTGTATACTGAACCACTAGTCAGATGCCAGCCAAATCTTCCTCCCCTTATTTTTTTTTTTGACATCACAGAATTTTCTGTATTGTACTTGTTTGAATAATAGCTATTAAAAAAGAGAGCCTGCCCAACTGATCCAGACCGTAGAATAGAATACTTGCCTAAGAAGTTGTTGCTCACTCTTTATGCTTAACAGCTTCTGTGTTGTGCCCCATGCTGCTCAGTGGTTATGGGATAGCTCTACTTTCCTAAATACATCGTTTCAGTCATGAGAGGAAGAAAGCTGTTCAAATCAGAGCACGTGTTGTCTGTCTTGGACATGTTAGCAAAAATTGGTGCAAGAGACCAAAATTGAAGAGGAGAAATTTTAAAATGACCTTCTTTCTTTTCTGAGTGAAATTAAAATATTGTCTTGCTGCAGATGGCTGACTGCAGCCGAATGCCCCATATGTGGCATTGCGTGTATGCAATTACACATTTCATCTTGATAAGTTTGATGCATTTATGTAGCTGGCTGTTTGTCAGTCATCAAACTCAGGGGGGGGCGGGGGCGCCCCCCAAGAAGCAGGGTTGTTTGTTCTTAATAACATTTTATATCCACTTTCTTCTCAGCTGAATGACAGATATTAGCATATTCCTTAGGAAATGTGGCTTGGGTGTTTGTATACAATGAAGAGCAGTTGGTAGGGCATCAGCAATCACAGCTGGTCTGTTAGTCATTAAGCTTGGTAAGAACGAATGTGTCTGAATCTGATAGCAGAGAACAGAGGCAATGCTGGCAGTGAAACCTCTGCTTTAGTCTGAAGTCCTTTGTTTCCTAATAAGGCCTTGAATCTGAAGTGTGAGAATACCTTGGAGAGGATCTGTCGCTGGGAACTTGTTGGTACCGATGTAACGCAGTGCATGAGGAATGAGGTTTATTGGACTGATTGAGCTGTACTCGTGTTTTGTGCATTTTTCAAAAAGTTGAGGAAAACTTGTTTTCTTTCTGAATCAGCTACTCTGTCTTGCATTGCTAACCTGTTGTTACTGGAAGTGGATTCTGGGTGTCTGCTGAAATAAACCTTGAAAAGGACTAGGTGGGTTTTTGGGCTAGGCTAGGGTTCCTGTTGCTTCTAACGCATCACATTTGGGTGGCTAACTGTCCAACAGACCCATCCATTTGGGAAGCAGAGGAACTACAGAGAAAAGCAAGAAAATGCATGCTATGCTAGTAATACAGTGTTAAGGCACACGGTGGGAACAGCAGGAGTCTGTCAGCTGTGAAAATGATCTTCATGAGTAAATAGCACTCTTCTGTGCACAGTATCTATTTCACTCTTCATGTGTGTGCCTGCATTAAGAATTATGTTATTAAAACAACAGTAAGTGGTGTGTGTGGAGTGGATTTGAAGGCTGCTTATGCCTTGCTCTGTGAAGAAGGCATCTGCTCTCCCCAGGCACAGCCAGGTGGATCCTGCAGAGCCTGTGCTCGTTGCTCTGCTAGGTTGCTCGGGTTGGGTTGTTGGTTGGGACTGCAAGCCAGAAATGAATAACTCTTGTTTGAAAGTTACTGGTACCCCTTCTGCTTGAAGCAGAGGAAACAACTCTCGATTTCACTTGCAGGTCACGGTTAGCAGCACTGTAATCGTGTGGTGCAGCAGAGTAGATAAAGGTGGCTGTAGGCTTGTCTATTTTCAAGGCAGAGGAAGAGCAAGAAGCGCAGTCTTTCTCCTTTGCCCTGTACCCAGCTCTATGCACTGTTCTCTTTCTCTCCTTTTGTCCTCACCTCTTTGCTGTAGACACCTTGACCCACCATGGTTATTCTCGTTCCTAGTCCTTTGCTAACCTGTAGGTGTCCCAGGGCTGGGGACAGTGTGGGTACTGCAGGGGGGCAGATGTGCTCCAGAGCATGTGTCTCTTTGCGACCTTCAGACAGAAAGAACAGCAGGAGCTTTAGTTCAGGATGGTTAATTCAGTTTGCTCAACATATCCTTGGGTGGCTTCCAAGTGACAGCTCAGAAATTATTAAAAAATATAAATGTATATATTTATATATTGCCCCAGTGAGAACAATAGCTGGGTAGTGGTTGTCGTGCTGTTTTTACCCCACTGTGCTCAGCCACTTGTGTGCTCCTGAGCAGCCTTGGGCTTGCTTTGGTGGTATTGTGCCTGCTTTCTGTTGTCCTACCTACTGTGGGACTGGAATACAGCTGCAGGGTGGAGGGCTTGGGGACAGCCCCTGCCCCTTCTGATGGGGTGGATGTGCATCCCTATGGCAGTTCTATGCTACATAGTGGCTTAGCTTACGTGCTCTGAGGTCCCTTATGCAGCCAGAAGGATATTAAAGATCTCTGTGTCTGGTGCTGCTGGGCTGCCGTTTGATCAGTGAGCTTTTTCTCAGAGAGATGAGGAAGAGATCCCTGCCGAGGCAAGTTTCCAGTAATTCTCTTATCAGCTTATTAGCCCTGGGCATTCTTCAGCATGTCGGTGATAAAATCACCCTGGTGTCCCTCTGCAAGACTGCAAAACACTTATTTTTAAATGCAGTAGATCTGCAGTTGCCATCCTGCAATGTTACATTCACCATTCTGTTCAGAAAGTCCCGATGGTGATGCAGTCGAGGCAAACAAGGTGAATGATGCCTCAGACTTGTGGCAACACAGGAGTGAGATTTTTCCTTTTTTTTTTATTTTTTTTTCCAGTGTAAAAGACACACTGACTTTTTGTTCAATGTGCTAGTCTTCTGCTTTGCTTCAGAACTGAGTCCTTGAGGAAGAGGTGCCAAACCAGCAAGAGGCCAGGAAGAAGGGCTCAGACGTGGGTCATCTTGGGCACGTGTCAAGTGGACGTGTCCTCCACCAGCAGGGGAGTAGCAGGAGGATGTGGAGGTCAGAAGGAAGCACCTGGGAAGCATGGAGTAGATATTGAAGGAGGCAGGCACAGTGATTTCTGGCTGTCTCCTCTGCTCTTGTTGGCAGACACAGATGCCCTCTGATTGATGCAGTTGCTGTGCAGGTTTGGAACTGGGCTCCAGGTTTAATGGACTGAGGTCCTCCCCCAGGGAACTGAGTAATAATGTATCTGAGATCTGGCTCTTCCCCACATGGCTGTCCTGACTCGCACTTTGTGGCATTGTTCTGCAACTGTTTACACCTCAGTTTTTTTTTTTTTTTAAGTCATTATCAGGCAGCCAGGTTTTTTGCAAAATGTTATTAGTTGTTCTAATGCTGTTTTATTAGCTAATGAATTGTTTTAGCTTAATTTTTTCTGTAATACTTTGGCATTGGGGTGTCAGCGGAGGAAAGAAAGAATCCAGAAATTGTGTGAAAGCTTTTAATAAACTATCCGCCCTCCTGCAGTGCAGCCCCTGGGAATTAACTGCTCTGCACACGCTAAAGGAGCACATGTGCCCTTCGTTACTCCTAGGCAGCTCCCCATGCAGCTGGTGTGGCTTGTGACCCTGGTGCTGCTGCCTGGAAACATGCAGAGGTTTGGATCTGGTTTGGGCAGAAATTGAGCCTTCCTTGCAAGGTTGCAGGGCGTGCAGTGGCGCAGCACCAAGGTGTCATGCAGCCTGCTCAGGTGGGTGGCACCGTATTGCCATCAGCTAGCAAAAAGTGCTTGTTGCTTTTCATGTGGTTAATGTATGTTTAACTCCTTTTGTCTGAATGTCTTGTATTGGGGCAGCAGTTCCAGGAGGAGGACAAGTCCTGGACAAATCTGTTAAAAATAATGGGCTCAAGTAAGTCTCTAAACAGACAAAAAACAACCAACAAACATCAGAAAAGAAAAAAGAAAAGAAAAGAAAAGAAAAGAAAAAAGAAAACAAACTCTTGCATGGCCCCAGGATGGAGTCAGCTCCTTCCTTGTCCAGAGAGAGTCTGGAGCTCCTGAATGTGCAGGACAGAGATGCCTTTTCCTTGCCACATTGCATGCTGGCACTTGTTATTTGGGAGGCCAAAGAGCAGCCTTTGCCCAGCACTGTTGTGCCAGCCTCTCACTGCAGGACCGAGGGAGCTGGCAAGTAGGGGAGCCTGGGCTGATGTGCTCTGCATGCAAGGTGTGCCCCAAACCTGGGACAGAGCTGTACACCCCGGCACTGCATCGTGCTGCTTGATGAATGGGGAGTTGGCATGGCCACAATGCGTACTGTGCATCTCTGTTGCTGCGTTCACTTTGCCATTTTCCAGGGACAGCTTTTATTAGAGGTTGAATTTTTATGTTTTTTTTTTTTTTTTTTTATATCATTTCTTTTTTTTTACTTTTCTTTGTTTTGTTTTGGGGGGGGGGGGGGGGGGCGGGTAGGGGAAGAGAAATTAATTATCACACTCATTTCTGTTGCTGCCCTGAAGATCAGAAATAGCCAGGAACTTCTTAATGTTAGAATGGCTTTCAAAAACAATATTTTGAAATGTCAAGTTAATGTGCTCTGGGAACAATGAGATTCAAGGACCCAGTACGAGCATCAAATTGCATCTGCTGCCACAAGGACTTCTGGGATTCTCTGAGGCAAACACTGTGGGTAGACTTGGAGTTTATTTAATTTTTTTCAATCTTTCTTCTAAAAGCTAAGTTTTATTTTTCTCATGCCTGTCCTCGCCATGAATGCAGACCAAACCTGTCTGAGATGGCAGATTAAAAATGAAACCCTCATGAATGAGAAATGTAGCCTGCATTTTTTATGATGGAGAAAAAGCAAACCCATTTTAAAATGTGCATATTTCTTTATAAAAGTAAATGACTAAAATGACTAAATAGGTGGGATGTAGGTACTAATAAATATTCATTCCAAAGAAAAAAAAATCTCTGAACAGAATTGGAAATTGTCTTATGCTTTTAGGCAATTAAAAATCAGTGTTTGTTTCTCAGAGTGGAAGTAACATTTTCCAGTAGTTTTTGGAACGTGGCCACTGTCAGATGAAAAGTTCCACAACTGCCTGGTGATTTTTTCAGAGTAATTGCACTAAAAGGACATGCTGACTTATAGGAGGGATTGTAATGATCTTGAAAGGAAAGGGAAAAAAAATCCAACATTAGCCCCCATGCTGTGTATGTTGTAGTGAAACTTTTCTCTGAAAAAAGTTGAAAATTTGGGGAAGAGGGAGGGGGGATGTGTGCCTGCAATTTCTAGCTGGCCTGATGGCAAACACTGAGGCTGGATTGGAGCTGCCCAAGGTAGAGTATTTAGGGATGTGGCTGATCCCTGTGCTTTTGAGGATTTTTAGGTGGGCTGTAGGTGCCTGCTGAAGGCGGGGGTAAGAGGTATCCCCGATTCCAATTTGTCTCTGAAAATCTTAGTGTTAGACCCTGCAGCGTGTGCAAGGGAACGTGGAGCAGGACCATGATGGGCTGTGCTGGAACTGTGAAGTGCGTGCCTGGAGTGCATTGTCCTGCTCAGCCTCCATCAGACCTGTTCTGTACGTGCTTGGGTGGGGACACTGTGTGGTGTCACAGCTGCTGTTGGTGCAGTGGCTGGTCCTTTGCCCTTCTCTGGGGACTCCTGTCCATGGTCACCTCTGGGCTTTGCTGCCTGCCCTGCGACATGATGGCTCCATCTGCGGAAGGAACATGCATCCATATGAAGCGTTTAAAGTGCTTTTCTTTTGAAAATTGCTGGAAATGCAAACAGGTCTGGCAGCTTCCTTTACCTTTTTTCATTCCTTGGTGCTTCAATCCGCACCTAGTGCTGCAAATGCACAGCTCTTATCCCACTGAGCCTGCTTCAGAGGAATCTGCAGGTCTGAGTCCTTCCCCTGCCCACCATGCTCTGCCAGAGCGGTTCAGATATACCTGATACCAAGTGCTGTGCTTGGTGTGAGGTAGTGCTGCTGTGGTTCTGTGGCCAGAAGCTGCCCCTGTCTTTCTGCCCCGGTCAGCACTGTGTGCAAGCTTGCAGCACTGGGAAGTCTGCGTCAGCTGGGTGAAAGGGGTGTTTAGTTTTACAGGAGTAATCAACAAGTCTTTTGATTTCCTTCCCACTTCCCTTTTTTAATGTTTTCTTGTTAACTGTGTGCATGGGCACAGACACCTTGGTTAAATGTGCTTTTACACCAGCTGTTCTAAATGCATTTTAAAGAGCTATGAGGAATGCATACACATCAAGGTCATATAAATTAATAATTATCTAAGTGCTTTTGCCCTTTTCTGCCTCCAGAAAAGAAGAAAGGAAAACTTTTTTTTAATCTTCCAAACTTGTTTTATTTGGATATTTTCAGGGACCATTGTTGTGATGGCAGTCACAAGCTGACTTTGTGATCCATTTCACTGTCACGTTGCATCTGAATGAGCTAGCATGTGAATTTTAATTTCCAAGTGTGTTTGGGCTTGTAATTCATACGGTGCAAATAGATTAATCATGAGCTGCTCAGAACTTGTAATTATCAAAACGTGGTGTAGAGAAGATGTATAAATCATGACAGCCCTGCTTCCCAGCTGCCAATTAAGAATGGGAATTTAAGCTGTCTAAGCGTGGAGGGTTCAGTCTAGGAAGTTTCTTTTACTGTGCATCACAGAAGTGTTAATGAAGAAAGGGCTTGCTCACAACTTCTCATTAAGTAACAACTGAATCTATGAAATGTTGAGACTACTGGAATAATTAAGGGTTTTCTATTATTGATGAGCTGGATCTCAAGAGAGATGCATTATCTCTAAGAGCCCAAATTCCAAAGGCTGTGTCTGGTGCTTTATGCAGCTGCTGGAAGCTTGCCTGGGCAGCATGGTGCCTGTCCATGCAGTGTGGTAGGGAAGAGGAACACCCGGCCAGTTTCTTCTTGTGGCCAGGTGAAACATGGTCCCGTGGGTGACACGGGCTCAGGGTGACTGGGGCAGCATCTGAACAACTGCTCATGCACGCTCCTGTGCTGGGATGGTGCCTTGTTTGCTGAGAGGTGGGAAGGTGGTCCTGTGCTGCTCCCGGGCCATCAGAGGAGAAGCATTAGACCCTATGAGAAGACCTAGGAGAAGTACTCAGATGCTACTTGCCACTATTTTGCCCCATCCTTTTATCTGCATCAGTGATGCTCTAGCAGTACACGTGCTTCAGTGGTGCCTGGCCTGCTGGGGAGCTGGCATAAGGCTTCACTCACAGATGTGTCCGTGGGGAAAATATTGGTCACCACAGCTGCTGCTGACCTGCTCAGCACTGAGCTGCTGGTGGCGGGGTTGGTTTTGCATGCTCTGGGCAGTCTGACCCAGGGAATGTCCAGGGTGACAAGGTGGTGCAGTGGCCAGTGGGGCCGGGCACCCTGGGCTCCTGTTGGGTTGGCTGCCCTGCCAGCCCTGTCCGGCATGGCTCCTGGGGCCAGTGGAGATGTTAGGCAACCTCGTAAGCCTTTTTTAACTTTAAACCGTTTTGATAATGTTCCTATCAGCTTTAATGTTACATATCCCTGTGTATGTGCCTCAGTAATTGAAAGGGATATCGGGCAAATTTGATCTGTCTGGCTTTGACTTATGCTGTCCTTATCTTGGCCTTCGTGTCATTAAGAAAAAAATTGGTATTGATCTCAGACTATACCACTACATTGTGCTGCAATTTTTCTTCCTTGCTAGTAGAATATAAATCGATAAAAGGTAGCTGCTTGAGACTCCGGCCAGATACGGTGCTGTCATTTATACATTGTAAATCCAATGATAGCTGATCAAATCAGTGCGTCTACTGTTCCAAACCTGACATGATTGAATTGTCAATAAAAAAGATTTTACAGTAAGGGAAGGAGAGCTGGCGGTGTAAATGCCTGGAAGCCTCACAAAGTTTGATACGAAATGAACCAATAAGCTAGGCCATTATTATATAATTCCAACAACCAAAATATTTGGATACTTGTGCTCTCACTTGGAAATGGAGTTATGTATTGGGGAAGCTTTTCATTACAACTTGTTTGAAAAATAATTATTCTGAGACTATGAAATACGGGTGGTTTCTTCTGAAATGAAGATAGCTTCTATTTTGGTAAGGACAAATAGAAACAGTATAGGACTTCTTTGAACTAAAGATTTACAGTTTCAGTGGCTTAGGAGGAAGGCTATTAGTGTTTCTGTTTGCTCAGAAACAAATGGTGCGGCAAGTAGTGTGATTGATAGATTGCTAGGAAGAGGCTGGCTCTGCTCGCGTGTAGAGCCTCTGTGAACATGAGACCAGAATATGGTGCAATTTTTTTTTCCTGGACTGCCAAAAGACTAAATTATGACAAACCTTTTTGTAGGCCTTCTCTTAGAAATTGGGCTGGAGCACGCTGCAGCCAGCATAAGGTAATGCTGAGCTGTTAAGTGCCAGTGGACGTTGCTGCTGTAGGTTCCGCAGCTGAATCACTTTCTGCCACCCAAAGAACTCTCCGGACCCTGTCACGGCAGCTGGAGGGAGAACCAGGCAAGAGGCTGTGCATCCCACCGCAACGTGTGCCCAAGTGGAGCCGGGGGGAAGAGAGTTTTGGGAAGTTCATGGAAATACCCAGTGAAAGCTAGAAAAACGTGCCCCTCGAAGCTACAGAATGACCTTGTGCTTAAAGGGCATGCAAAATTCTAGGACTAAGCCCTACGGAGTGTTTTGTTGTGAACTCTGATGAAATGTGGTGAGGTCAAGTGAAGCTTTGAGCTGGTGCTACAAGGCTTGGGTGGATCCTGAAGGTATTTACGTACATGTCTCTCCTGCAGCAAGGGGCTGCGTCTGGCAGGTGCCACAGTGCACTGTGTTAGATTTATTTATTCTCTTTAGCTACATTTTTCAAAAGGAAAATAAAATTATTGGTATTAAAGGAATGTACTGAGTTTTTTCCTGTGCAGGTGAACTTGGACAATATGCTTCATGGCATCAAAGGCTTCCTATGTTAAAAATGGAGAGCGTGCCTTGGCTGTTGCAGAGAGATGCTGGAGGTGTGAGGTGCGGTCTGTGCAGCACTCATTAGGGCTGTGCTGGGTGGGAAGGGAAGGCAGGTGAGAGAGTAGGTGCAGACCAGCAGGAAGGCAAGGGTGGCAGGGGAAAGATGGTGTGCTGCTTTTCACCTCCAGGTGTGTCATGCTGCTGCTGGCCAGTCAGGTACTGTGAGTTTCCCTCTGTGCGTGCACTGTCATCCTGCCATCTGGGTTGCCTTTTTGCTCCTCTTCTTCCCTCCTCAGCTATTACTCTTGGACCTGGCTGGTGGCTGGTGGCTTTTTATGGATGCTCTAACTCAATCACTTGTGATTGACCATGCTCTTAATCTCTTTATTGTGTTGCACCAATTTAGCTAATCCTAAATCCATTAGGTGCTCTCAGATTGCTTTACAAGTGTCCAGAGGAGGTGTTTGCAATAAATCCAGTCTAATTCTCCCTGCAGACAGGGCTTTACAATTTCAGGTCTGGGCTGTTAGAAGAGCAGAGCGCTGCAGGAGTGGGTTTGCACAGGCATGCAGAGGGTGAGAAGCAGCTTAGCCTTTCTGTTTGCTTTTTGCTGCCTTCCAGGTGATGTTACCGCCCAGTTCAATTTCTTGATGGAGAGAAAAGCTTTGAGTGGAAGCATGTCCTAAGAAAACAGCTCTGGTCATCTCAATGAGGAATGGAAGTGATGTTCGGTTTGTTTACATGGCCTGAAGTACCAAAATAGAACAAATTTATGAATACTTTCAGTTTCCTCCTCCACCCTTTTATCCATCCTAAGCACAAACAAATCTCTCCAGTTAGGACCGTCAGTGAAACAAGTCTTTCCTAGCTGGTGGTGGCCATTGGAGGTCTCTTGCAGAAGATGCTGTGGTGGTCCCACCATGGAAGAGCTTCCTCCCCAGCAACCCTGTGCTGCGTGGGACATGTGGGTGCTGGCGGGGACATGCTCCCCACTGGCCTGAGAGCCCTTCGCGTGTGGCTTGGGGTGGCGGCTGCAAATTGCATCCACGCTGGGCCATGGTTTGCACATGGCTGGTAATTAAAGCCAGACCCTTTTTTTCTTTCTTTTTCTTTTTTTTTTTTTTGTATTTGCATTGGAGGAAGAGTGTGTGCAGTCCAACTGATGTCAAAGTACCTTTTGAAATAACCACCTTCTACAGTGAGTGTCACTGACAGCTATGGTTATCAAATCAATTATTCTGATTTTTGATGTACAGAAGTAAATTGCTATCATATATATTCCATGTGAGGCCTGGCCTTGCTCTGCTTAGGGCTGCAGATACACCTCTCTGCTCAGGGCTGTTTACATGGGTGACAAAGTGGTGTAAAATCCTTTTGGTGTTGGAATAAGTGTACCCACTCGTGAGGGATTTTCATCTTTAATTTCTGATTTGACAGCAGAAAAAGTGAAGCAGCACAGCTCAGAGAGGAGACCTTAATGTTTCCTGTAATTCTCTTTTTTTTTTTTTTCTTTTTTCCTGCTGCATGCATTGCTAAACACCAACCTGCAATTTTTTCTGCCGCTTGCTAACTCCTTTTTTTCTGTCCACTTTGCATTGCTTTAATGCTGCTTAGACCAGCAGAAACATTTTGTTTAGGACATGAACTGTAGATGATAATTTAGTCAAGAGTAAGGGAAAATTTCCGTATTCAACTTAATTTTCCTTTTCTAGCTTTGGATATGAATGTTGAAATTTGGCTGTTTCAGTGAGTGATGCCCACCTTCCTGGGGCCAGGAGGATGGGAAGCTCCAGCCCTGCTGTGAGGCACTCGTGGGCTGTGCACGACCAGCTCCTGCTTTGCTCAGCTGTTGTTGAGAATGCATGTGAATTTTCAGGCTTCTAATTACCCCAGTAAGAAGCACTGCATCTGGTAGGAATCATCTGTGGTTTGGGGCAGTTTGAAATAGCATCTTGTGCTTACATGCCACTTGTTAAGTCTGTGGTATAAATTGCGAATCAGCCTGGGAACCAGGGAAGGATAAGTCCCCTGTGTTTGAAAACTGCTCAGATTTTTTCATTTATAAAAGCAAAGGTTGGGATTCCCTCATATCAGATTAGGGTTACCCTGATATTCTGGGGGAGGGGAAAATGATTTTTTGTGGCACTTCTCCATTAGATTAAGCTAGTAAGTCTTAGTGAGACTTTGGTAATTTTTTTGTGTTAGTGGGGAGGTAAAGATTAGGATGAAACAAGAGCATTCTTCATATGAAAGATGAATTTGCAAAATGTTTTGCTGTCTCATTTGAGTGGAAGCATGTGGTTTTCAGTTCCCATAACCTCGGGGCATTACGAAATCATGATTAAAGTCCTAAGAACAATGTGATCAGCATTAAAATTGGCAAGTTTGAAAAATGATACTTTGTGAGGTTTTACTTAATTTGCCTTTCTTGTTCTCCAGTGCTATGGGTCACATTTTCGATCTTTTTCCCACAGCAGTGAGGACCTAGGTTGTTTTGGTTTTTAATTCCAAACTGGGGTTAGAATGTTTGCTGCTCTGCCCAAAGCTGGGTTTTCAGGAAAACAGATTCTGCAAGAAGTGAGAGCAGTTCCAGTGGCCGGCAACAGATTCAGCTTTTGTTGAAGGTGAAACTTTTCTACAAATCTCATTTACTGGAGTAGGAAATACGCTGGTTTGAATCCTGACCATATTTACATACCTAAGGTGATACGGTATGAAAACATTCTCCATGCAAAGAGCAAGCTTTCTCATTAAAGACCTGTTTAATATGCATCTCCCTTTGAGCTTTCAGGGGAGGAAAATAGTTTATCTGCTATATACAAATTGGCTGGTAATTAGATGCTACTTTATGATGGGATATCAGAAAGAGCAGTTAACTGCAGGAAGCAGAGATGACACTTCTAGCTTTTTGTGTTGCTACCCATTTTTTTTCAGTTTTACTTTCTTTACCTGGATGGTTAATTTATTCATATGCTTTTACATTTAAAAAAATCAGTGCAGACTTGATGGAGACTGCACATAAAGCGCAGAGGCTTAGTAGGGTATTAGAGATTCATCTGGGTGCCTGAAATACAGAGGATCTTTGATTTGGTTTTTGTCTAAGTGCTCTTTGTTTAACTGATAGCTGCTAACTTTGTTTAACCGGTAACACATGTTGTGCTGTTACTGGTCTTGACCTTTTCCAGTTAAACTGGCTTAAAATGAAAGTGTTTATGAGGAGGTTCTGCAGCTCTGGCGTCCATGGGCTCTTTGTCTGGGCCAAGGTGGAGGCTTGGTGTCTGGGAGGAGTTAGCACAGAGCTGCATGTTTGCAAACTTTAATGGCCTTTGCTCCAGCCGGCTTTTAATGTACTCTCCACACAGACAGTCTGAGCAGGAACCGCTTTTTCTGTAGCCAGTTTTATTTTTGTCACTGTGGTTTTACTGCAGTTTACGTTTCTTGGGTACATAAAATGCCATCAAGTTGGCAGCAGAAAAAGGAGAGAGGAGAGAGTTTTGCAGCACAAACTCTGGGCTAACAGCAGCAGAACAGGCTGGTGGATGTGGGGAGGGCTGAAGGAGGTGCATCGCACCCTGACTTTGGGTTCTGCAGAGAAAGGCCTGCGTCTGCCTGGACCCGCTCTGAGCTGCTGCTTCTGGAAGTGCAGCCCCAGGCTCTTCTGGGGATGCTCAGGGAAAAAGTGTGAAAAGCTGGAAACTTTCCAGAAAAGCAAGGACGTGCAGAAGAGTGCTATTTATTTCAAATGGGAAGATGAATTTTGATATAAAAACGGGATACTGTCTGCAAAGAGGATGTTTGGCCCTCTTCACGTGTGGTAGGAGCCAGCTTTGTTCATGGTGCCAGTTGCAGGCGTGCAGGTGCCTTGGTCTCTTCCCAGGGCTCTTCTGTGTGTCCTTCAATCTCAGCCACAGCTCAGCCAAGAGAGGTCCAGCTGTAGATTGGAGCTTTCGACTGCCCTGTAGGTTAGATTTGAGATAATGAAGCCATATGGACTTCCAGAGAGATGTCAGGGATGTGGGCAGAGCTCTCGGCTGCCAGATTTTAATTTCTTTCATTTCCCCCCAGCCTCTTTCATACTGCTTGTGTGGGAGGAGGCTCTGCAGTGGCTCAGCCTGGGTGGATGCTGACAGGAAAATGTGAGCTCCCCAGTGCCGGTGCCATCGGGGGAGGAACAGCAAATGATCAATTCAGATAGCAGAAGATGGGCTGGCTCCTCTCCTATCTCTAGAGGCTGTAAAAACTCCCATTACTCTGTTATCAAGAAGGATCCATCTATGACATGCCTGAGCTAGTCAATTAAGTGCAGACCTCACAGGAAATGATTTTTTTTTTTTGATTCTTGACAAGAAGTCAACAAAGAATAGCTTTTGAGGGAAGAGTGTTCTTCCTGGCAAGAACAGGTGGGCTTCGGGTAGGGAATAGAGTTGCATTTGAATCAGTAATCTCTGAATCTGAACTTGAGCTCTTTCCCCTGATTTTTCTTCTCTCTGTGGATACAAAAAAAAAAATCAGATGTTGGTTTCTAAAGCAACTGAATTGTACATATGCTATTGTAACCTCCTAGAGGTTTTAGTCCTTCCACTGGAAGCGGAGGCTTTGGGAGGTATTGGAAGGGAGGTGAAGCAATGTGAAGGTTTAGAAAAATAAATTTGCTCTTTTATTTGGTGGTGTATGTACAGGGAAGCATGCAAGCACTTACTTAGAGATTCACTAAAGCATTAAATACCTGCTTGCCTGAATTGAGGCCTTTTTACGCAGGTTGTGGTACTGCATGTCTTTGAAATGACCCTCACGGGTTCATGTCTTCCCTGTCCAGTGATAAACTAATTCCCAGGACTAATGGTAAAATTCTGCAAGGCGTGAATCCCCAACTTAAATAGATTTACAGTAAGTTAATGGATTTTTCAGCATATCTCTTGCAACCTATTTGTGGTAGCATTATTTTAACATGCACAGTAATTGAAAAAATTGTCAGGTGATGGGATTTATTATTCTCTCTGACCTGTGTTTTTCATGCCTTGGAAAGGCTCCATAATAAACACAACACTTGAAGTAAGGAAATACCTTCTGTAGAGGTGTTCAAAAGGGTAGTGAGTCCAGTAATTTTTCTTGAGAAAAACAGATTCCATCGTTATAAGAAGCTAATGCCTAGCAATCGCTACCAAGGGGGTCACTCCTTGGTGGAGGGAACTACTTTTTCCACCTCTCTGCTGACCACTGTCACAACTTGTGCTGGTGTAAATGCCATTGCCCATGTCTGTGCAAGAAGCATGCCTGCGTCTTCTGGAGGTAAATGCTGTACTCAGAGGTGCTGTATGAAATCATCACTTCTGCAGAGCTGAAGAATGCACAGGTCTGAACATTGTGGTGAAGAGGATGAATATTTAATTTTGTTAGACGATATATTGTGTTCTTTCCACAAGCAGCCTTTGAAATATGCAGTCTTTATTTTGAGAGGATTACACTGGAAGTATCCTTTGGAGAAAGTGTTTACTTTTTGCAAGCATATTTGTCCTTGCTCCTTTTGTTATCGTTATTTATAAATCAAAAATTATATTGATCTGGAGATTATGTGTTAAACCATGTCTGAACAGTGGTTGTTCTATTACTGAGGAAACCAGCTGCCATATAACTTTTGGTAAATTTATCGATCAATACTCAGTGTTTTTCTTTAGAAAGAGAAGAAGCTGAATTTTAATTTACTGGGAAGTCGGCTGAACACGTGGCCTCCTCTTCAGCAAGGGATTTACGCCTGTGAGAAACTTTTGAGAGATGAATAGTGCCATTTCTTTGCAGAGGATTATTCATGTTCTTGAAAGAAAGCCCGTCTGGAGCGGGCGGTGGAGCCTCGGATCGATTTCTGGCAGCAGTGTTTGTGAGCCCTGTTCCTGAAAGCCAAACTGTAATCGTGTGCTCCTGTTACAGCAGCTGCCTCACTCTTGCAGGAGGAAGTAAGGAGACAATAAAATAGTTCCTTTTTGGAAATGAGTGTTAATCAAAACAGGGCTTTGAGCCAGGGCAAGGGGAATACAGGAACCAGCTGGGACGTGGGGTGCTGGGGATGGCCTGGCTGTGGGACAAGTTGGTGCCACCAGGATGTGACGTCTCACCTGCTGCTGCTGCTTCCCTGGACGGTGGCCTGTCCATGCATCACTTAATAAATAAATAAGGGGCAGCTCAACTCAAGGTACTGCATAGATAGGAAGGACAGAAGTGAAGCTAGTTTTCGGAAAGTGCTAAGTCTGGAAACTCGGGCCATGTGTAGGTGATTGTACCTGGGATTTGTATGTCTGGGATTTTCTGAGCGCTTTTGTAACGGTGCTGATGTGGTTTTGGTATTGTGTGTGACCCCATGGCATCTCTTCAGACAGACTATGGGCTTGGATAGCCTGGCTTGAGCATGATGCTGTGAAGGTATTTTGTGTGAGCCCAGGGAGTCAGCTGCTGTCAGGGCACATTGGAAGGGTGGTTGCACTTGTGCTGTTGAAATGATCCACGCTCTAGTTTTCATGTAGGAAGTCCCTGTCCTTCTCAGGTGTCTTGAGAGAAAATCCATCTAAAATCTCTAATAAAATCTCTAAATTGCTTTTGAGAATCTGGGCATTACTCTGTCTTGGGAACAGCCACTCTTTAGGGGAAGAGAATTACGCTGATGTTCGTTGCTTTTAAGTCAGGTACTGAGCAAATGTCTTTTCTGACTTCTGCGAGCACAGGTAGGAAGCAGAAATCAGAAATAAAGGGTTTGCTACTGGAGCAATTTAAAAATGGTCAACAGGTGCCCTTAAATAAGTGCAAACCCTTCATGTTACTATAGGGATCAAGAACTGATTTTCTGCCATTTGCTTTTCATCAGACAGTTGAGATAACTTAAAAGAGAATTTGGCCAGGAGAGATTATAAAGGAAGGAATTTGCTTCTTAAATAAATAGTCTGCTCTCCATTGTTGGAGACTTAACAGACTGATAAAAGCCTGCTGAAATGAAAGGGAGCCTGGAAAACCAGTCTCAGATCTGCCTTGCTGTAAAGTGACTGAGACCAATGCACTTCTAAAGACTTTTTTCAAAATTTTTGATGTAAACTGAACTTAACCTAGTGGCTTGACTTACGTTCATTTATTCGGATGAATAAAGGAATTTGCTAGACAGGCATTTTTCAGAAATTGCTTATAAATTTTATTTTAAAATAAATGGAGTACACAAATTGGTATCCTGCTTTTTTAGAAATAGCTGGCTGTTAGATACTTGGCTTGTAAATTTGAGAGGGAATTTATGGAATCACTTGTCCTTTGCTTGAAACACATTTTGTATTGGTAAAAATGCTCCCTTTCCTAGGGCTTCTGAAGGTTTTCCTACTGTTGGGAACAGGGGTCTGTCAGAAGCCTGGCTGGGCTTGCTGGCCAAGCAGCTGGCTTCAAGTACGAGTTGTAGATGGAGATTGTCATCTCTGCAGCAAATGGGAGAGAGAACAATGGTATGAATTTGAGTGTAAATATTTGTGGTAAAAATAGTGAAGGTGAAAGTTCCCCAGTGATGTGACATTAGTTCTGAGCGTATTATTGATATAATTACAGCATGACAAAAGCCTGGTAGTGCTGTTTTCAGTCATTTATTTTGTCCTGTTGAATTGGTTTAATTAACTTTTCCCCTTTGGAGGGAAAGAGGAAAACATGAAATATTTGGAGTGTGCATATTTCTGTGTACAGCTGAAAGAGAAATGCTGGTCTGCTGACCCCGAGCTCTGCCAGCTCAGCACTCTGGGCTGCCTCTATACCCATAGCGTGTTCCCATGAGGCTGTATTCAGGCAACACTACGCTGACCCCAGTAAGCCTTGTTGTATGGATCAGTGGCTTGTTTCCTGCAAACTCCCCAGCCATTTTGGGCAGCCCTGGACAAGGATAACGATTACTGTTTCCTTTGCAGTAAATCACTTCCACAGGAGCAACGTTCACCTCCTGCGAATGATGGGCGCCGATACGGATGTTCGCCAAACCACAGGGTGTTTCCAAACAGGTCACGTCCCAACAAGAAGCAGAGCTCTGCAGGCTCCCTCTGTCCTCAGGTTCTCCTGTATTGCTGAGCTCTGCCATGCCTCTTCAGCAGGCTGCCTGGTGTCTCCCTAAACCAGTGCCCCAGCACGGACAGGAGCCTGGACACTCAGACCCGAACTCTTTAACCGTTACTTGAGCTTCAGCACCAGACTATAGGTATGGGGCACATGGGAAGAGGTTTACCTCTTTTTGGGCTGACAGGTTACCAGCACAAGAGGCAAAACTGGGTTCAAAACCATGTTTTCTCTGGGTTAGCTGAATTCAGGGATGGGACACCTTCAGCTACCCTTCGAGTTTAATAGTAGAGAGAGAACAAAATGAGATACTCTGCAAGTTTTTCCAACTTCCCTGGCAATAACATCTTTGTTGGTGTGGAGGACAGGGATGGCGTTGCAGCAGGTAGGAGCTGTCAGGGCAGAGACCTCACAACTGTGGTGAAGAGCATACTTTTACAGGGCTCTCAGAAAATCTCCTCTTTCAGGCTTGCAAGGGGTAGAAGTTTGTGTATAGGAGTTGAAAAGTACTTTACAGGGCAAATGGCGGGATGTAGGTGTGCAGATAGTGGACCCGTGGAGTCTGTAGGTTGTAGACGTGCCCCCATCTCAGCTCCTACTACAGTGGTGCCAGACAAGGCAGAGGCTCTCCCCAGCCTCTCCCACCCTGCTGCAAAACAGATCTTGGCTAATCCTAGTGCAAGGATGCTGTGGGACTGGGGAGGTCTTCCCCACTTGCTAAATGGGACTGCGGCAGTGAACGTCCTGTTGTTCATCCGCTGCATCTAAAAACAGAGCTACCCTTTTGCTGCAGAAGCCTCTTAAATCCCTCTCTGCTTTCCTTCTTGCGCTTCCATGTCTTTGGTTGACCCTGCCTTTCTGGGCCCTTATTCTTCCTGCTCCCCTTGGTTTTTATAAAGAATCATGTTCATCCACCACTCGTGCCAGCCTTGACTGTTTGCATTTTTAACTTTGTCTTTATTAAATTTTCAAGAATCTCCTAAGCATTCACACATCTGTCACAGCACAAAGTGGAATATTACTTGATGCTCAGGAAAGCAAATTATACAATAGATGTGCAAGAAATATTTAATCAAAAGCACTGCAGCCACGTGTCCAAGTACAAAGCCCTAGAAAAGACTTTTACTGTCATTTTTAGAGTCATTTTTCCTGAGATCTTTCCCAGGAGTTTTGTTTTTATTGTTGGAAAGTCCACTTGGACTATGGCACCTTGGGGAGCACAGCCCTGAAATCAGCTTTTTCCATCATGCCCAGCCACAGGCAGGCCGTGGGAAGCAGTTGACGACAGACCTGAACAAATATGCAACAAAAACGCACGCACGAAAACGTAGGCAGGGAAATGTCAGTTCTAATTGGTTTCTTGCAGGGTCTCGGAGGAGTTCCTGTGCTTTGCTCGCTCCCTGCAAGCAGGGTTGGTCTGGGCACGCTGGTCTTGCGAGGGCTAGAGGCAAGCAGCTGTGGGCACGAGTGTTTCTTTGTCTCCTGGCCTCTGGGCTTGTGCTGGTGGGCTCTGCTGTCCGCTTTAACAGTTTTTATGGGGGATATAAATAATGAATGGGTGAGCCACAGTGTGACCAGTTGCTTAGTGGTCGGACAGTCACTTAGAATATAATGGTAGCATGTTTTCAAGGTATTTTGGGTGGGTAAAATGAGAAGCTAGCATACAGCATTTTTATTAGAAAATTCACAAGGAGTGTGTTTCAAAATACCAGGGCACTCAATAAGCTGAACAATTAAAATAAATGGCTGCTTGCATGGCTGCTCCCGTGCAAGGCAGGAGGGTGGTGGGCATGGAGGTGAAAGGAGCCCCCTCTAGTTTGGAGATGGGGTGGAGACCTTTCCTCTCTTGGTCTAATGGTGATGAAGCAAAGGTAGACAATGTGAACCCTGATGGCTAAAAAGTGGGAAGACAGAATAACTAAATTGTTTTAATTTTTATTACTAATGCTTTGAAGCTAATCTCATAAGCTTTGGGAGCCTAAGTCCATAAATTTTACAGTGACAGTATTGTAAAAGTAATCCAAAAGGCTGTCTTATTGTTGGGGGAGAGAGGGAGGGGTTGAAGCATTTTCCTAAGCTCCAAATTTGTTCAGAGAAGTAAACCTTGTAAGAGCAGCAGTGGCACCATCTGATGGGTTTGTAATGCTACAGACAAAAGTAATTATGCTGCATAGAGGAGCTTTTGTCTCCAGATAATGTTGTTAAAAACTTGCACTGTAGTGTAAATCATAAAGGAACAAATCTAGAGTCTGCTCTTACTACTGCCAGGGGAAAAACTCTTGGATTTTGTTTCATTTCTGCTCAATGTATTGAAAACCTTTTCCAAGTTTGTAAATAAATATTACCTGCTGTTTGAAAAATAACTTGCAGTTCATCTCACCAGTAGTGCCTGTGGCAGCCAGGCCGTTATTGCAAACAGTTGTTTCTCTCTTGGTGAGCTCTGTTGTGTCTTTTAGGAATACAGGCTGTTGCAATGAGTCCGAAGTTGTCTGATTCATTGGAGGTATTAGAGAAGTATTTTCTTCTCTAGAGCTCGCTTACATGTGAATGCCTATGGCTGCTTTCACAGCTTCCTAGCAGTACTGTGGCAATTGCCATGTCTGAAAATGTTTTGGTGAGCTTACAAAAAGCAAAAATTTTGTTATTTCCTTGACAAGCATTTAAATTTCCAACCGTGAACACTGGGGGGTTGTGTGGTTATCTTTTTTTTGCGGTGGAGTGTTCTAGATGCATGGGACTCTTAAACGTTTGGGTACCTGGGACCTGAGCAGGATGCAGCAATTGCATTAGGAACACATTAATTCACTGGAAAATTTTCTACTAGCCTGCCTGGAGACACAAGTTTTGCCTCAGGATGGAAACGATTTCCATGGTCTTAGGGATTCCAGTGCCTGATTCTCTCCCAATGTGATCTGTGTCCTGAGGGGTAAAGGGACAGCACCCCTTTTTTTGGTGCACCTCTTTTGCGCAGAAGACTTCTGTGGTTTGCAGCACAGAGACGGACAGCTATCTGTGTAGGAAGCTTGTCTGCAGCCAAATACCAGCTGCACAGAGGTGCATGGGCAGGCACAGAGCCTGCCCATGACACCTGGCCTCCTGACACCTGGCCACCACCGTGGATGCTGCTTTCCCCTCCTTCCTGCTGCGGGCTGGCTCACGCCTTCTTGCTGTGGTGCTGTGGGGAGGTGGAGCAGCTGGCTTGGCCACTGGAATGTCTGCTCCGTGGGTGCACAGCTGGTTTTGGTGGTCCTGGTGTTTGGTAAACTGGCATAGAAGGGCGAAGGAAGGACGTACTTCCCTTTATTAGCAGCAGCACCCTTTCCAAACACCCTCAGCTGCTTCTGAGTCTGCACCCAGATCTGTTGCTGCTCTGTGTCCACAGCTGCTTTAGGGTTTCAGCTGTGGCTATGCCGAGTCTCCAGGGGATGCTGTATGGGAGTATCTTGCTGTGCTCACTCGTTCTGGCTCCTTTACGATCAGGCGACTACAACGCATAATCTCTTAAATAAACCCATCAAATCCCAGACTGGGCTGGAGCCTGCAGCCTGGGGGAGCCAGCAGGTTAATCCAGAGCTCCTCCAGCCCCAGTCCCTTTGAAGTAGCTGCAGCTCAGGAGCAAATGCGCCTTCTCAGGAAGGCTGGTGTTTTAGCTAAGCAGCAGACTTTTATTATCTGAGCTGAGAACTCAGTGATTTCCTTCTCCTGCCAGTAATCCCCACTCAGGGCGCTATTACGCTCTTTTACAATTTATTTTCTTTTCTCTAATTGCCAGTTTGCAGTGGCCATGCATCCCTGTGCCGCGTTCTAGGGAGCTTTTGCACTTTGCAAGCAGCTTAGTCCATCCTTCCTGCCCACTGCAATTCCTCTTCAGGTGCTTAAGGGGAGTCCTGCTGGAAAAATAATACGTAATAGCTCATGCTTTTCAATTGTTGCCTGATAAGTGTGCTCTAGAGTAAAGGTTCAGCTACTTCATGCATCCTTTGTGAGCCCTAATAAACTGCCCTCGACAGAGCTAATCAACAGATGTGCAGTACCGGTGTACCAGGTACGGTGCTTTGCAGCTGGTGGTGCTCTGGCTCATGTCCTGCATCAATTCCCCAGGTTTCACCTGGCACAATATTGTTCTTCCCTCTCTTCCCTCCCATTCTGGGGTAGAGAGCTGTAATGCTGTGTATTGTTAAGTTGTTCCCAGGTTTTGTCCCTGGGCTGGCTGAAATTACTTTGGAGCGTAATTTGTGTATGCATTTAGCTCCTTCCTTCCTGTGGGTGAAATGTGTTTAAGAGCTACCAGGCAGGACTTTCCAGCATGGTGGCCTGCAGCGGCTCAGGCTGTCATCTCCATAAGCCAGACTTGTGGATCAAGGCTATTTAGATTTTAGTCCATGCAGAAGTTTTTTGGTGTTTTTTCTTCCTAATCTCCAAAGAAAATGATTTAAAAGCAGATAAATGACTGTGTAACATGGTTGAATTCTGTTGGGTGTGCACAGCTACAGTTTCAGAGATAGCAGAATGTGAAGTAGGTACTGCAAGGTACATTGTGTGCTGGACAGTGGGTGCAAGTCTGTCACTACGCGCTGCCAGTCCTGTTAAGGTATTTATTCTGCTTCACCTAGACGTACAGACCACTTCCTTAAATTGCAGTTTTTGAAAATATCCTTGAAATAAATTAAAAAGAAAAAAAAAAAAAAAAAAAGATTCAATTGTCCTGCAGCAATAGGAGTTCCAATAATGCCATGTTATGAGCAGGGCAGTTTCTACCGGCAGCGGATTCAGCCTGTTGGTTTTGAGAGAGCAGAAGCCCATGCTGTTTCTGTAACGCTGCATCCCCTTCGCCTCCCTTAGAGGCTGGCTCCCATGACCTCAGGGGGCTGCCCTGCCAACTTGCCACCTCCTTGTGCTTGCAGTCTGATTGTGGGTCACTTCTGGTGGCTGGGGGTTTCACATTCTTGTAGCCAGCCCTTTGTGAGGAATAGTTCAGAATAAGCAACCAGGGGAGCTGGTTATAAAATATTTTGGAACTGGGAGACTTTTTTTTTTTTTTTTTTTTTTTTTACTAAGTTTTATTATTTCTTGCATCTATTAATGGGGCAGCAGGAGGCTCCATATGCTTTTATAGTCCCTGTTGTGCTCTCTAATGGTTATATGCAAAGGCTCCAAGGCGCATAAAATAGACACTCTTAGCCAGTTATTATGATAAAAATTATGTGCATGTCATGACCTTTAAAGCAGTGGGACTGTGTGTGCATGCTCTTCTGATGCGCCACTGTTCTCAATTCCTTTCTGAAGCATTTCTCACTGTAGGAGGTTTGCATAGGAGTTTGGAATATTTTTCTAATCAGCGAAGGGTCTCTTGGCTCTGATGATAACTTCCAAAGCATAGAGGAGCAAGAAGAAGGAAGAGGGGATGATTTTTTTTTTTCTAAGGGAACTAACAGAGAAGAGGTTAAAGGCGAATGGTGAGTGAGGCACAGCATGAAAATCCTGGCACTGTCTGCAGTGCTGTCAAAAATGCTGGCCCAAAAAGTGCTTTGTGCTCTTTGTTGAAGCAAAAGCTATTCTGGTGCTCTTGAGGATAAAGGAGAAAAAAAGTTTCATAATCCCTGTGCCCTATTTAAAGAAACTTTTTTTTTTTTTTTTTTTTTTTAATAGCAGAAAACCAGAATTTGGTCTCCTGTCAGAACCCAGACATCTACCCCTCAGCATCGGCTGTGCTGTTACGCCTGGCAAGCGTTGCAATGTTCTGCATCAGCACGTGTGAGGAGTGAGATGCCTGCTGTCGTGGGGAGGGAGGCGTGAGGAGCGGGCTCCGTGTCCTTCACCACTGTGTCCCTCAATCTGTGGTGTCAGAAAGGAAGGATGGCTGCCGTCTGTGAACGCAGATGGCTGCGATGGGCTTGCTCGGGCAGCGTGAGTGTTGAGAGTGCTCAGGTTCTTGCTTTGGTGTGCCTGGGCTCTGTGGGTGACACGCGCTGGTGCGTGCCTTGGGGGCATGTCCAGGAGATAGGCACGCACCAGGTGGGGTGGATTGAAAACCTCTATTTGGTAACTTCTGCTTTGATTGCTGCTTGCACTGTAGCTTTCTGCATGCCGGTATGGGGGACAGCAAAAAGCATCGGGTCCCTGTCTGCGAGGTGTGTGTGCCTGGGGAGAAACAGCCTGGAGTGCTGGAACCGTGGCGGTTTCCAAAGGTCTTGGTTACTGCTGGAGGCCAGGCAGGGCGAGCAGCAGGGCCCACCACTGCTTGTGATAATGTTGATATCGAACCCCCGTGGAGAGGCGTCAGGCCACACTCAGCTGCACCTCAGGCTTAACAAATGGAAAAAATAACACTTATGGTTTTAAAAATTAAACATCCTCTTTAATTATTGAACATGAATAATTTCCATGCAAATTGAGCCTGGATGCATGTTTCCAGAGTGACACAGCTGAGAGCGGCTACATCGCAAGGTGTCAGTGACCTGGGAGCTGAGAGGCTGTTCGTTATTTTTAGCATTTTATGGCCAGTACCCTGGAGGATGGGATGCAGGCTGGTGGTGATATTTGGCCAAAGAAAAGGAATTTAGTTTGCACTCGTAGCCTCCCCTGCAAATGCTTTAACTCGCAAACTGGGACAGGAGTGGGGAGTGTGTAGACAGGTTGTCTTCATGTAGCTGGGTATTTTGGAAGCCTCCTGATCAGGACTATAATTAAGGGAAATAACTGCGGGGTGACTGTGTTGTTGGAGGCTCTCCTGCTTGCTGCATGAAGGTGTGTGCATTAAGTCCCTGCCCCTTTGAAGGAAGAGAGGGGAAAATGCACACTGGTTTTTCTTGCAAGTCATCAGTCTCAGTATGAAACTTGCTGCTGAGCTTCCTGGGCAGCTCAGTGCAGCCTGATGTGTGTGAGAGCTACCTGACCTCGCACCCACAGATGGATACTGTCACTGCCTCTCAGCATCCCTTTGGGCTATGGAACAGCTCATGTCCAGGGCACACAAAATGTTGGATCTTCAGCTCAAGTGAATCCTGGTGCCTTTGGAAAAACAGTGGAGCTGCAGAGGTTTTTCAAGTGACTTTGAGGACTCCTAATGCAGAGTTGGTTCTGAGGGTTGGCCCCATGATTAAACTCGTATATATTTTTCTTTTCATAATGGAATGTCAGCATCTGCCGTTTCCTGATTTTCAACACTGTATAGTTTGTCAAACATTTATCTCCGTCTTGAATTGTCTTGAGATAGAACTTCTGTTAATTTCAAATCAATATGGAAGAGGGAGAGAATGAAATTGCAGCCTAGCCCTTTTCTTGAATCAATATTTTCTTTAAAAGCTGATATGTTAACTAGATCATAGTTTTTGCCATTTTGAAATGTAGCTTGTGTTTGAAGAATATGTGCATTCCCCTGAAAATTGACAGTGATGGTCAGGTTTGCAGCAGGCATCGCTGCTGGCAGGCATTTGACCCAAAGTGGACAGGATGGGGCCAGCCTTTGCAGCTGGTGTGGTCTAATATCCTCCCTGTTTCTGAGCTCATCATCTTAACTTTTTCTTTGTTCTGTTTTGCAGAAGCCTTTGAAATTGTAGTACGGCATGCGAGAAACTTCACCAACAGCATGTTTAGGAACCACTACCAGAGCATGGGGACCAGAGCTCTTAAGTTTGTTGGAGAACTTTTTACTGATGTCTCACTGTACATACTGGGCTCTGACATCAGTGTCAATGACATGATAAACGAATTTTTTGACAGTTTATTCCCTTTGGTCTACTCTCATTTGATTAATCCTGGCTTCCCTGATCCCTCTGTAGAAATGACTGAATGCCTGCGGGCAGCCAGGAGAGACCTCAAAGCCTTTGGTAACTACCCTAAGATGATGATGACGCAGGTGTCCAAGTCACTGCAAGCCACGCGAGTCTTTTTACAGGCACTCAACCTGGGGATCGAGGTTATAAACACTACTGACCACTTGAAATTCAGCAAGGACTGTGGACGAGCACTGCTGAAGATGTGGTACTGCTCGCACTGCCAGGGGCTCCTCATGGCCAAGCCCTGTGTTGGATACTGTGGCGCGGTGATGCACGGATGCCTGGCGGGTGTCGTAGAGATTGACCACCACTGGCAAGAGTACATCAGCTCTCTGGAGGGGCTGACCAAAGGCATGCACGGCATCTATGACATGGAGCATGTCCTCCTGAACCTCTTCTCCCTGGTGCGGGACGCAGTCGTCTACGTGCAAAAGAACGAAGGCAAACTCTCAACAACTGTGAGTGGTTTTCTGCAGTTCCTCATGCTGTTTTCCACAGCAGGGCTCGGTTGTGTACCACTAACCAATCCATCCCTCTCCAGCCAAGAATCACCACATGCTCTGATTTCTAGCTCCTTTTTACTTCCTCCTCAGTTCTCTGATTTTTAAATCTTTTGGTAGCATTTGAAACTGGTGTTTGTGGGGACTGGGCTTCATCTTAGGGCTTTGCATCTTTTCAGATGGGTCACAACCAAAAGGTGTGGATTCATTCCAGCATCAGCCTTGTAGCTGGGACAATAGATCAGGAGCTGAGATGTCCCAGCATATTTTGTTCTTCCTGGGTACTCTTCCTGCTTTGGGTAGGTCTTAAAGGTTGTCCTGCTCTCCAGCTGTCTCCTGTCTCCCCAATTTTGATGTGAAGTGTAGTAAACCTCAAATTATATGTGTTTATAGTAGTAGGGGCCAGACTTGCATTGCCCTGTGGTCTCTTTTTCCTGGTGTGTTGGGCATCCTGGGGGATGGTCTTTAGGAGACCATCTGTGGTTCAAAGGTCATGGAGCTGAGCAGGGTAGAAAACTGTTTCTTCATCACTTAACATCACTAAAATATACCTCCAAAGAGATGCCAAGTAGAGGCATATACTGTGGCATTCCATGTTTCTTGATTTACTAAAGGAGGTCTGGTTTTCCCTGTGTTGGTAACTCATTCCGATTTTGGGCTTCATTTAATCCCAGGGGTAAGGTTATTTCTTATTTATTAGGAGTGACCTGACATTTTAAAAACACATTGTGTGAATTTCTGAGCCTCCTGAGAAACTGAGGCTTTCTTGTTCAGAAAATAGTGCTGCTCTGTTTGAATGCCAAGGATAAATGGAATGTGGTAACATAACGCTTGTTTCGCTAAGGAGATTTTCTTGAGACACAGTTGATTGCTCCATGCAGGTAGGGTAGAGTTGGGGATGTGGGCAAAGGTGTGGGAATGTTGTTATGCTTTGCTTAAAGCCAACAATGATTAAAATCTGCCACAGTTTCCCTGTTAGCTGCTTGTTCCTGTCATTCTTGACTCCTGTTTACAAAAGAATTGTGTCTATGTAGGTCACCGTAGTACTTGCATTGTAAGTAACTTACCTTTTTTTTGGGCCATGGAAATGGATTGGATTATGGATTTTGACCTATGTGGCATTCAGCCAACAGCACTCTTCTATGCCGTTTTATGTGCTACTTTAGCTCAGTGATTGCCTGAGATGTGCTGTATGAGGACTGTGAAATGATGTGGTGGCACCTTGGTGGTTTCACATCCCTGGGGCAGTTTGGCACATATGGTGCAAACTCCTTTTATTGCCTGGGAGAGATTTAGGGACCAAATCTCAAGGAAGCTACATTACACATCTTGCGGTGACCAGGAGGTGGCTGTGACCAAGGCTCTGAGGTACTTTACAGGACACTGTTTTTTAAGCTGCTTGTCAAAGACTGCATGCCGTAGCTCCTCCCTGCAGAAAATCCCTAACAGCAGCCTACCAACCATTTCTCGTGCTCCTCAGACCACTGGGAGGTTCCAGGTCCCAGGGTGGCAGCTCTGCCAGGCACAACTTCTATTGTGGAGCCAGGGCAACTAACTCCTAGGGAGCAGCTGTGCCAGAGGACAGAGAAGCTGCTCTGCTAATAGCTTGGCCTAGAGTTTCCACATAGTTGATGCTAAGGAGGAGAAAGTGCATACATTCACAGACAACATTCTGAAATTTGCTTTATTTTGTATTTTAATTTTGTTATGTTTTTCTTCAGTGTTGCATGATCAAGGAATGAAGCTCCAGATGGTCAGAACCTTTCATCCTTCTCAGGAACAGCAAAGGAGCAGAGATGTAATTGTAGGCTTAACTTTAGGGCAGGTGAGATAGACAACTCATCCAGCTCATTTACAGGTGGTGGTGATGTATATGAGGGAAAACCTAGCTAAACCGTGAGCCCAGTTGGCATTTCTAGGGCAGTAAGAAACAAAACTTCCTTCTACACATAATGTGTGTAGAACATTGTATTTGTTCTCAAAAGATTGGAAGCCATATTCAGCGATGAGTGAAAGCATCCAGAGCATTTTTCACCAGTAAACATGGTGTACTTGTAGATGGGAAGGCAGAATGGAAATACTGCCCGTATGGGCTGCATGCCAGGTTGTGCAAGCACATACAGTATGTGTTGCTGTACAGTCCTGAAATTAGAAGGTTTTTCTCCCATATTCTTTTCTTGTTGGCACAACATTCAAAATGTATATTTTTTTTCTTGAAGACTTCCATGTATAGAGTGAAGGAACATGACTGTCAATTATATTATCAAATAGAGACCTCAATGTGTCTACTGAAAATGTTTGTGGGAGGAGAAGTAGACAAAGAGCTGCTGAAGTTAACACAAGCCATGGCAGTAGAGCCATTATCTGCCCATCCTTTGCCAAATCAGAACATAAATTGACTTCCTTGAAAATAATAAAAAAACAAACCAAACAAACAGTGAGCACTACATAACCATTCAGTGCTTTTGTACTTGTCAGAGTAGATTAATTCATTAGTGCCATATACAGTTAGGTACTTCAACATAACTCCTCTTGATTATTTAATACTTGAGAGATTCTTTTTATTTTCTCTAAAGACATTTTTTTGAGTTGTAGGAGTACAAAGGAAAAATCCAAAGCAAGCAAGCCAAGTGTCTATCAATTGTCACTAAAAGAGGATGGCCACTGGGTCTTTAAAGTTTATTCTTAAAATACTGCTGTTGCTCATCTCAAACTCCATTTTGTAGCTTGCAGCAGACCTAACTACAAGAGGGCATTTGAACCTCAGCTCCAGAGGTGTTGCAGAGCCTCTAGGGAGGTTTCTGTGGAGCTCCGCAGACCCTAAGACATGCTGCTGTTGCTCTACATGTGGAAATCACGTGCCTTCAGGCATGTATTTAAATGTAAACCGGTGGTGTTCCTAGTGAACAAACGGCAGTGCAAAAGAATAAATTCCATAGCATTATGGCAGGAGGCAGTTCCCTCCCAAAGCCTTGCTTTAACAGTTAATTTTTCAGCAGTGGTGGTGTTAGGTTTAATAATTTCTACAAGTTTTCTCTTTAAAAATGTCACCCCTGAACTATGCTATTAAAATACTTTATCAAGTAGGCTGAGTCTCTGGGTAGATTGGGAAAAATATTTTGTCTAGCACAGTATCTATAGATTTTCCTCTCTGATACTTTCTTCCATGTTGAACCATGCCTGGTACTTCTATGTCTTGTAGATATTTTAATCATGAATGCAGGGAGCAGCAATTACAGTCAGTCTGTGCTTTCTACCACAAAAAAGACAGAGATGCAGTACAAATAAACGTCATAAAATATTCAATGCCCCCACCTCTTGAAGTTAATGTTTTCTCTCTTGTTGAAAGTACATGAGAGACAATAGGTCTGGGTGTCTTACATAGCTAATCATTGATCCTCCTCTGGGATTCCCTGCCTTAAGCCAGCACTGCAATTTTAATTTGGAAGGTTGTGGAGTAGAGGTGAAGATTGTTGACTTGACACAGATAGTAAGTTGTCTACATAAATATTTTGCTCTTCCCTGTAACTCATTAGGGTTTTGAATCCATCCCAACAGAGCATGAAAAAGGCAATGCATAGACCAGCGAGACCCACACGAGAAAAGGTGGGTGGCTTGAGTTGATGCTCCAGCCACGTATTGCATGTGAAGGGCGGGGGGGGGGGGGGTATGCACCACACCTGAGATTCATCAGAGGAAAGGATTCAGTTTTGGCTTTATTAGCTACTTTGAAATACGTCTGGCAGGGCACGTGTCACTTCCTAGCCTTTCTCATGGGGTTGGCAGGACTTCTCCTGCCCTTTAACTGTCTTGTGGTGTAGCAAAAGTAAATTATGAAAAACGCCGACAAACCAGCCACTCAGAAACATATCAGTAAACTTCAGATCTTCATCTCTAGGTATAAACATGAAGCAATGGGCTGACAGAGCTGCTGAGACTTTGCTGCTTCCCTTACAGTCAGTGGAGATGCACAGCTCTCTGTTTGTGGAGTATTGCCTAGAAAGAAAACAGCAGGGAGCTCAGCAAAACATTTTTCTTCACTTAAAGCTGATGGCTGAATTTCTAGAAAGTCTAGGTAAATTGCAGAACGAGGGGACCCAGACCTTTGTTCAACTGATTGTGGTCAGAGGGGGAACATGTTGGAGGAAGGGAACCAGCACCGTATAGGAGCAGGGTGCTGTTCTTGGTGTGCTTGCACTGTGAACAGATCTTACTCCTTCACTTCACTGCAAACACTTCTAAAATACTGCTCAGGACTGGGTTAAATAGGTGATATAGCAGTACTGCAGAGCTGGTGAGAAGATGAAGACACTGTGCAAGGCAGCTGGGGAGGCTGGGTTTGTTTTTTCTTATGGAGCTGGAGTGCTCAGCTGCCCCAGCACAGGCTGACTCTGGTGCCGGCCATGTGAAGCTGCTGGGGGACCCCCAGAGTGGGCAGGGCCAGGTGAGCTGGGCCTCATTTGCACTTCACTTTTTTGGGAACCCTGCTAGGGAGACCCTGAGCATGCTGAAAATATAATTGGCCACTTTGATTGCTAGTAGCACCTCTGAGAGAAGCACTGCTGTTGCAAATTAGTGTAGAAATTTGCAGCTCCTGCAGATGCCCAGGAATGGAATTCAAGAATACATGAGTAAAGGAGCTTTTGCAGGGATGAAAATGACATCTGTCTCCATATGTGATGATTCAGTGCATTTGTGGAGCATCCGGCAGTGGGGCTGGTGCAGTTTGCCCTGGGTGCTGCCCAGGGGCTGCTTTTGGAGGTGGCTTCCCTGGTGCCAAGCTGGAAGCTGCTTTGCTCCATGGATTACACTGCTGGGGTGGTGGCAGGGAGCCCTGGCAAGTTTTCCTATCTGCTAATGGATTTCTTTCTGTGCTGGAGCTGGCAAGAGACTTCTGAGGCAAGCTTTGAAATTACAGCGCTGTTCGAGAAGTCATTCCCTTTGAGACACTGAGATCGGTTTCTTTGTACTTTTAATGCGGGTTGCTTTCTGTTGGCATAGCTCCTGGGATAGTCAGCTGGATGTACTGCCTCTGTATTTTCAGTTTCTTTATCGGAAAAGTTTAATCCTCAGGCTGCTCTCTAATGCTTGCTGGTAGCTAGCTCCGTTTTTCACTTAAAGCTGGAAATGCTGGTGAGGTTTTGGTTTTCAGTAAGCTCAGACCCACTCATAGTTATCCCAAGGTGCATTTATCATGTACTTTTGTTAACCATTTTGTGATACGCAGTGTAATGTGCCTGATAAGGCGTGTTAAAGCAAGCATCTGTTCCTGCTGCAGGATGAAAATAAACCTGATCACCAAGGACAGTATCAGCAAAATTCCTGTTCCTGTGAAAATATCTCGGGACTGTTATGATTAGTTGTCTGAAGAGATTCAGATATTAAAGATTTTTCTGATAGCTGGGGAAGCATATGGCAAAGCACTGAATAGTAAGGCATTGATTTTGATCTATAAATCCCTACGTTGTTGGTGGCTTAGCTGGTTCTAAAAGAACAAGGACAAAAATTATTCATACCTGCAGTTTTGCAACCCAGCATGAAAACTTTGATCAAGCGACTCTGGCATACTGCTTCTGGCCTTAGATTGTAGGTTTAATGCTGCTCAAATGTGCATTAGTGAATCAAGGGTCTGCATCTTGCTTTTGAAAGTGACCTTGGCATGGATGCTCTTGACCCTCAATAGGAGTGAAGCTCAGAGGTTATTTTCAGCCTACTGCAAGTTAACCCTTGTCTGGCCTAGGTAGGAAGGTCATTGTTGTTACATGGTTAGTTACTTCTACGGACAAAAGCTCTGCTTCTAAAGGACACAGCACATTTTCATGTGTTACAGTCATTGGTTAGCCTTGCCCAATTTCTTATGGGCTCCAGCATGGGTAAAGTGGCGGGTTGCCCTTGCCTCCTGCTTGCTGTGGCAGCACGGTGGGGCTCTGGGTGCGGTTTGTCACCAAACTGGGTCTAGCCATGAGCATGCGGGGCCGCTAGGTGGAAGCAGCAGATGTGGCCAGCGATGCTCAAACCTGCTGGTGCAAAGCCAGGGGAGATGCCATTGAATATCAACACAGGTGTTATTTAAAATAGCATTTGATTTTGCTTCTATTCATAAACTTTTATATTGTCCTCTCCTTTTTTGCTCTTCTGTCCTTTTAATTGGATGTGTTCTAGCCCCTGGCATGTTGCGGCATTTCAGTGGAATTTTCAGTGATGCTTATTTCAATTAAAAGTGGAAGGTAGCTGCTGCTGCCGCGCCCTCCTCCTTGTATGCATGCGCAGCAGCATGGGGAGCATCCTCTGACAACATGTTTGATGCCAAACCTTACTTTGCTTCAAAACTCACACAGATCTTTTTGTTGACTTCAGTCAGAGGCAGATCACACAGTTGGTGGCAACCTTATGTGTGCTAGTCTGCGGTATAAAAAGAGCTTTTTAAGGCTGCTTCATTTTATGGGTGGGAATATCATACGGTGCCCACTGAGCCCGGCTTGACTTCACTTCACATCATGTGCTGGCTATGGTGTGTGTGAGATGCGTGCCGGCTGCGCACAGCAGGATGTCTTGCATCCTTTCTCAGCTGAAGTCACAAGAAGCCTACAGATCTTGTGCAGATTAATTGCTGGTTCTGTGTACCTGTTTGTGCATACAGTGACTTGGCCTATTCCTTGTTTTAGTGGAGGAGCGGGTTTGTTGTGCAACTGGCTCCCAAGCGTTAAAAAAAGATATTTGGTCCTGTGATGCCTTGATATTAGTAGTAAGAGCTAGCAGAAATGGTGGCAGAGCAAACTGCGTTAACTGTTGGAAATGATTGTATACAGCTGTGCAATTTTATACAACTTTACTGCACAGAGCCCAGTTTCTCTTCTCATTCTGGCTCCCATGACAGCTGTATTTGACAGCTGAACATGGGATGCTCGGGGCGTAGAAAAGGAGAGCTGGTGATCATATCTAAACCAGACGGTATTGCAGGAAGGGGTATAAGGGAGTCTGTGTTCCTTGGGTGCTGGGCTTTTGGCTTCAAAGTTTCAAACTACCTCATTTTATAGTAAACTATAATGAGCAAGGACATAATGGGAAGATTTGAAGCAAATGAATTTGAGAAAAAAAAAAATCAAGTTGAACCAAAGGTCACAGTGTCAGAAAAATCCTGAGGCATTTAGGCAGTGCCTGTGACTTGGAGGCATTTTTGTGTCTGGGGTGACTCCAAGTGTGTGGCTGCATGGGAGGAAATTGCTGGGTATAAGAGCTGACATCCTAGCAGGTGGATGTGTGGAGCTTGTGTCTGCTCTTTGGGGATAAGTGAAAATCCATGGAAGGTGGGAGAGGAGCTGTTTCTAAGAGTTGGTGACAGATTTTTATGCAGAGCACACTCTCACACTGTTAGTGAGAAGGGATGAAATAGCTTTCACACTGGGTAGTAAGCCCTATTGTGACCAGTTCTCATTGCATCCCCTGGCTTCTGCTGTTGGAGCAATGTAGGAACCAGGTCCAGACAGACCTGCCAGGCTTTGGATGAGCCCTGGGGAAGGTATTTCTGCAGCACGAGCTGCCTTGCTTTATATTTAGCTCTGTCCAGACCTTTCTTCCATTCAGACAAGCATTGCTCTCTAAGCTTAAAGGGGAATCAGGGAGCTGTGTCTGATATTTTCTCAAAACTGGCTGGATATCTTTGTTTTAACATAGAGATAAAATGCCTAAGTGTCACCCCTGCAGACACAGCTCCCTGGCTTGTCATCTAGATTGCTGCAGCCTCGGGCGTCTTCTATGAACATAGATTCCTTATTTGCAAAATGTATTCTGGTCCATTTCCTTTCTCAAAGATTGTATCCTTGCTAAGTCCCACAGCTTTGCAATGCCAGACTCATGCTCACAAATATCCATCTATTAATGCTTTTTGCACTAACCCCTCTTTTGGCTTCATTATCCATGACTGCAGTTTCTACCAAGAACTCCATCTGAGGTCATTCACAGGGCATCCTTCATGTTAACTGCTCTGAGTTTACTTCCAGTGACAGTAACCCCCGTGAGTGTTGCTGCCTTAAAACTATAACCAGCTCTCCTATTAGCAATGCTGATGAATGCACCGAGAACAAAACAGAAACTTAAAGTGGCCCTCTGCAAAGCAGAAATAGTGCCCAGAGCTGCCCAGGCAGATCAGCAGTGTTTTGTTTTGCACTGTAGAAAATGAGGTACTAGGTTGCAATGAGTACTCTGCTTCATTTTGAATTCTCTGCTGGCATGTGGCATACGCTCAGAGCTGTACGTTATATCATTTTTACATCTTATTATAAAGTAGCTTTGAGGTACTGGACATGAAAGATACCATCTACAAATACGTTTATATAAAAAAAGAAAGAGTTGAGGCAGATTTTTCAACTGTCCACCTGGGTACGTGCACCCCTTGCTGCTGGCAGCCTGAGCTTTTGGCCTCTTTGGATTGCTGCAGAACAAGAGCACCCTGGTGGCATTTATCATCCCTACCTGTTGTATTTCCCCAACTAATAAATCCCTGGGGGCTCTCATAATAAATAAATCCCTGTTTGGCTCTCAGATGTACGCATGAGGGTGAAGTTTGCTGCTAACTGAATTATTCTTTGAAAGACTCATTTGAGCAAGAGCAGGCTGGCTGCAGAAAGCTGTGTTGATAGCCTACAGCTACTTTGGCACAGTTATTTCTATTTAAAGAGGGGAAAAAAATCAAACCTGCAGTTGGTGAATTTAGCAATTCTTCATGCAAGTGTATATCTTTCTAACCTGATCAATTTTCACACCTAATTCTCATCTGTGCTATCTGCTGTGGTGGAGATTATGCTCTTAGACACCGACCTGGAAAGGGATAGAGCAAGTGAGCCCAGTGGTTACTGATGATAATTTGAGGGTGACTGGCAAGCTCTGAGTTACTTCTTTCTAAAGCTTATTAACTCTTGGGCAGCGGGTATTGATCGGTGTCACTGTACAAATAAACTTCATGCAGCTGCTCCCCAGAGCACCAGAGAACAGGTATTTGATATTGCACCTGCCTGTGCTGGTGTTTAAATCGTTCTTCCTCGGTCTCCTCTCTGAGGAACAGCCTAGGGAGCTGGGGGCGCTTGAGGACAGTCGGGACTGCAGAAGGTGATGCTGGGGTGGCTCTCACCAGGAACTCGCAGCAGGCGGGACCACAAGGTTTTGCGTGACAAATGCTAAAAAAAAATCATCCAGCACAGCTCTGAGCATTGCTTCACACCATTGCCATTGTGTCTGTGTGTATCACTGGTTAGGAGCAAGTGACCACTTCCGGAGCACTTTCTACCTGGAGATTTTGGTACAGTTTTATCTTTTTGGTGAGTTGTGGAAACTTGCGAGTACAAAGTGAAGATATGCAAAATTGCATTAAAAGCATCTTTCAGTCCAGTGCTTTCTCCCCATGTTTTGGAATCATTGAGTATAAATTTGTTGGAATTTATTTCTGCTAATCAGATTCTAGACATTGGTTTGTCAATGTCAATAAAGGAATTGTGATTAAAAAATCAAATTCATTTCACTTGTCTGCAAACAGCTTATTGCTGAATGAGTTGCTTTAATATATTAAACAGACATAAAGTAGCAATGTAACAAGGTTAAAAGTGCATACCGATTTCCATTATAAATATATCCTCAATCAAGCAGAACCTAATCTACTGCTGTAAGTCATTCTTTAATTCAATTGTACTAACCACAGGACATGTAAAAACGAGATGTGTTACAACAAAGTCTAAGAAAAAGCCCTGAAGATACAAACATCTTTATAGAAAATAATGATTTACATTTTCAATAAGCCTGATTTGTCTTTGGGAAGAATGTAATTCCTTTATCGTGAGCAAAAATCTTATAGGAGTCTTTTTACCTTGTCTGCCATGTTTTGGGTAAATTATCTTGGTGCTGACCTTTAATTGGATAAGGCTAGAACTGGCTGCCAAGAGGAGAAAAATACAAATGGATCTAGTTGCTTCAAAACTAAGAAAAAATCAAAAGATGAATAAAACCCCTGTGAATGAAGAACACAGGGCCTTCCTGAAGCCTTTGTTAGCCTTGAATGGATTAATTTTACCAGCAGCTAATCTCTGCTGTGCTGAGAAATTTTTACCGCTTTCTGTTATTAACAATTTTTGCACTTTTATTTTAGTCTTTGTTCTGTGAGGTTGCAGGACTACCATGTGCAGAGCCCCGCGCACCTCTCGGCAAGGAGACCCTCCTGGGAGGGCTCCCGTGTCCCTTAGGGCTGCTCATCGCTGCCTCTTGGGTGCAGAGGTGGCCAGATAATGAACCCTGGTGGTCCTCTGGGCTTAGCTGGAACATGAAGTGTTGTTATTACTCTGCTGAAGATATTAAGCAGCTTCAAAACTGATGAAATGATCTGATGAGCTTTGGTGCCTACAGCCTTGTCGTTTTAGCGGAACTGGTCTTGAGAACGTGAAAGGAGGTTGGAGAGGGCAGAAGGGGGCTGCTGCGGGTTGTTCCTGTGCGAAAGTTAAAATCAGTAGGGTTATGGTCCTCTGTAAGGGATGGTTGGATGGGGGGATTGCCAGGCGCTGAGTGCTTTGGGGCTCGGAGGCTTTTCTGTTCAGCTCCATTGCCCCTTCCCAGCATGGAAAGGGAGGAGGGTGTTTTATAGCAAAAATGCTGTTTGCAGTGTAAAAAACCTTTGGGATGGTTTCAGTACAAGAGTTTATTGAAGTATAAATCTAAAAAGCTGTGTATACCTGTGAGTGCAGATCTGCACAGATTACAAAACAAGCAATGCTTTTTACCTGCTTGTTTTGACATCACCAGTTAAAGCAGAGTTAGCAGTAAGCTTTGCGTGCTCTCTTTTGTATAAATATTATGCTACTGGATTGCTGATAGAAAGAGAACTAATTAAGGAGTTGTGGATATCATCAGTAGATTTTTTCTTCCCTGAGATTTTATGAGCAGTAATTTGAAAAGAGCCATATTAAAGTCATTGAGGAACAAGTTAATGCTGCGTTTCCAAGAATATTACCCTTCTACCCAAAGATTATATTCAAGAATAAACAGTGTACAGTAGCTAATTGCTAGCTGACACATTATAATGTCTTTATACTTCCAAAATTGAATCAGTCTGGTTTAAAAAGTCATGCAGTAACTTTTTAATTATTTATCAATGTATTTCTCAAAGAATAATTGAATCTCTGCTTGAGGCTACAGGGGGCAGGTTGGCCAGTGGATATTGACCACATTTGCAACCCAGCTGACACTGCTACTCTTAAATAATCTCTTACAGGCCCTGTCTCCAGACTGCTGGCTTATGTTCCAGACTGACAGCAGGTATCTGTTTTTCCTCTCTAAATTAAGCTGCTAGGAATTTATTTCTCTGATTGTTCGTTTCTGTAGTGCCGTAGGCAAAAAATGCAGTATGATATTAAAATCCACAGAAATCTGCAAAGGAAACCAATTAACTCAGGGAAGGAAAACAGCAAATGAGAACCCCGCTTGCCCTCCTTATTCCCCTGTTTGCCCTGTGCTGTTTCTCCCTGCCGCAGCTCCCTTGGTGTTGGTGGCACTTCTCAAGGGGTGACCCCCGTGGGTAGCCGAGCTGCCCCAGACTCCGGTTCCTGGCTGCTGCCCGTGGGTGAGTTGCAGCCTTCTTGCTGCTGCCGCCGAGAGCCTGGGCTCATAGCGTGTGCTGAACGTGGTGCTCTCAAAGGGGTTGTTTGTATGCTGGTGCTGTGCAACAGGTAGAGATGCAAGAAAATCGTGGGAGAAAGTGATAATCCCTCAACCCAATTCTTTACTTTGCTTCTCAGTCTGAGTTGCAATAGATAAGACTCTGCAATGGGAGGGTCCTCCTGGGACCTGCAGTAGCAATGGTATAATAGCGTGCACAATTGTATAATTGCATTGTATATAACATCCTCAGCAGAAATAAGTTTCATTACTTTGAGTCCAGATTTTCTATCAAGGTCTTTCTTTCAGCAATGGCTTTGAAATCAGGTGGTTGGGCTGGGAGCTTTAACCTCCTCGGGGCCTCAGAGTCCTGGAGGCATGATGGCAGCAGGGGGCTGGGAGCAGCCGTGCCCTGTGGGAGCTGCTCGGTGCGTCCGGACCTCAGAGCTTCAGATGAAGGGCCGGGCTTTGGGCGCTGAGTACTGCTCCTCGACGTGGCTTTGGTTAGTCTGGCTCACTCCTGCTGTGCTCTGGATTTTGCTTCCACGTTTTCACTGTGCTGTGTTGTCATTTTTCAGGCAAGGCTCTTTCCAGGAATAAAGCCGTGGCTCGGTTGTCTAAGAAACATCATATTGCATAGATCTAACTTAAAAACATAATGGGTACATTAGTATGCTACGGGGCCCAGTTCCAGGAAATGTCTCCACTTGGGAAAACTGCATAAGCGTGTGCTGAAAATTAAGCAAACGCTTTTTTTGCTTGACTAATCCTGGCAGTTGACTGTGCTAGGGCACCAGGCTCATGCCCTGCAGTCTGCTGCCTAGCTCTGACCATAAGAAATGAAATACCCAGTTTTGTGTTAAATACGGAATCAACAAAACACTGGAGGGAAACACTGACTTCAAAAGTTGTGCTTTAATTGAATGTCATAGATTATAAATGCAGAATGAACAACTGTGTTCATTTAGCCCAGCTTCCTCTCTACCTATAAATAACAATAAACAGCCTTTTGCTTAAACACAAAGCAGCTTTCTCTGGTGGATTAAATGCTGCATACTGGGGACACTAGAAAGAAGAAACATCTTGTTTGCATTACTTTATGCATGTTTGAAAGGGCTCGACTCAAATTGAGGTCATGGCTCCTTAGAGCGAAAGGGCAGCCACGTGGTGGAGGAGCTGGGTGGGAGCAGGGCTGGGAGCCGCAGTGGGACACCTCAGGTGCCCTGGCACACGTACGCATCGAGCACCAGATGTCGGGTCCTGCTGGGCATGGGGTGGCGTGCTGCAATGGGAATGCCATGGCAGGTCCCCCAGCTGATTTCAGCCGTTTGAGCCCTCATGCAGCAGGCGGGGGTACTAAAGGGTCCTCCCCAAGCCATGTGTTCCCGCTGCGGCGCTGAGCCTCTGCAAAGCGTCTTGTGGCGCTCCGCTCTGTGTGGAGGATATGATGACAAATGAAGTGCGTGCTTATATTTCCTTCTTACAAATACATCCTTACCACCCTTGGGGTCTGGAGATTGTGGTGATGGCCTTCAGTGTAACCAGGTCGGGTAACTGCAGGAGTCCCCCAGCATTTGCAGCATGTGCTGGGCGTCACCACGGGCGCTGGTGTGACAGACGCTCTGTTATTCTAAGCATTAGTGTTGGTGTGCATTTTACACATTATAGCACTGCATTATTTAAAGGTAATGCATTATTAAACGCTGTTCTCTTCGGCATGGAGAACAGGTCACTTCCTGCGATTCCTGCTGCTCTGCGAGCATTGTTTAGGATGCTGTCTCTTATGTAATCCTTGCAAGGTGATGTCTGAATAATGGATTGTACTACAACAGAGTTGATTAATAACAGTGCTCCACTAGCAAGGAATTTTAGAGAAATATGTGTAGAAGACATCTATGTTGCCATACTCAGTTTGTTCCTGCCTGAGTGTGTGGAACCAGAACAATCATTACTTACTTAATAACGATGTGCCTCCTAAAATAAAGGGCTGTAAATTCATTTTTAAGCCCGTAATCATATTTTCTGCTGTGGGAAGAGTGAGGGAGCAGGGAATTGTCTCTTTCACATCTTTCTAACAAAATATATATAATGATTACAAGCATATAATAAGAATGTTTGTCCTAGCTAAATGTGTATTCTCTTTTGTTAATCAGTACTCGTTTGAGAGTGTGCCATAGAGTTTGTGGAAAGCAATGCAATCGGTTGAGTAGTGTGGCAGATTTAAATCAGTAATAAAAGCCCTGGGGAAATTAACAAGACAAAACATTAACCACAGACTAAACATTAACATATATTAGCATTTTTATTACACCTGTAGAAATGGTAAATGTGCTTGGTTACTACTATTAAAAAGTTTATGTTCTATCCCACATCATCACAATGTATATTTTGTTTTAAGCCCTTTAGAATTTAATTAAGCTGATTTCTATAGCAGCATTTGATTAATAGACTTCAGGTTCACTTTTATGGTGACTTAGAAGATAAAGAATGCATTTGTACCCTGTTTATAATGCTAATGATACGTGTGACATTTAGCAGAGTGGGCTGTGAAAAAGAAATGTGGAAAGGGGAAGAAGCACCAGTGCAGGCAGCCGTGTTCCAGTTTTTGGAGTTACTGGCCAAACTGGCTTCCCGTGTGGGATGAATGATGCTCAGAGGTTTGAGGGTACCAACAATGGCAGCACATTTTCTTGATGTCTTTGATACTCTGATCTGTGTGAAGCTGCACACTGTAGCAAATCACCGTTTCAGAGTCTGTATTCAAATCAATTATAATAGTTAATTGCTTTTCACTTTAATGTGCGGCTTCTCCCAAAGGAAACTCAGAAATAGGTATAAAATGACATATGTGAACTACAGAGAGCGGAGAAGATTGCAGGAGGAAATCTTTAAAAATGAGACCATCCCCTTGGGGGGCGGAGGGGGAGGTGGTACTGTGTCTTCCTGGAGAACGAATCTTTAAGCAGAAGAGTTCACAGAGAAGGCAAATGGAAACTCCACGTAGAGTTTAAGCAAAGGTTAAGTACAGCAAGCTGTCCTTTAGAGCAGAGTGGAGCTTGTGGTCTGAACAAGAAGCAACAGCAGCAGGTATCCAACAATGTCTAATGCCCTCTTATCTTCCAAGGGAGAGTTGATTAGCTTTTTTTTAAAGCTTCCAGGTAATTACTTTTAGAACGCTTTCTCTCTGAAAGGAGATGCTCAGATTGGTAGTGAGGATCACGTGCTACTTCCCATTTTTTCCCCAGCTAGTTTTGCTTGCCAAGGTCCAAAAGGCTTTCCCCTGAACAGCCACCCTGCCTCGTGGAGTGGCTGTGGTGGTGGTCCCGGTGCTGCCATCCTGCTGCTGGGTGCCCGCAGGGGGTTGCTCTCCGCCAGCTGCACTGAGGCTGCGATGCTTCGTGCAGAGCTCGGTGCTGTGGTCATTATCCTTCTTTTAGTATCATTTAATTGTAGCCCAGTGGTCCCAGTTTCCATTGGCATGTGGGCACCCACGTGCACCAGTGCTGTGCTTTGCACCTTTGCACTTGGATAAAGTAGCTGCGGTGGCAGATCTGCTCCCCTGGCTGCTCACAGCGCATCACTTCCATGTGGCCGCAAGCAGGTTCCCTGCAGTCCTCAGGCACCTCTTACTCTAAATTAATGAGGAAGCATTAAAATGGGCTGATCGCGCTGCTCCATTAGGGTTTTCCCTGGGCTCCTCTCAAATCAATGCTCCCTCTGAAGCTGCAGCATTACCTGGCTCCCAGGGGCGTTCAGAGCCAGCTGCCTCCTGCCTGGTGTGGGGACTGGCCCCAGACAGGAGGCTGCAGGGATGGGTTCCCCGAAGCTGTGAGGAAGAAATTGGGGTGGCTGGTGGGAGGTCGAGTGTTCCCCCTGCACCTGTGCCATGCTCACTTGGAGGAGGCTAATGCAATGAAGGAATTAGTATGTTTATTAATGAGTCAGGGCAGAGAAACAGCTTTGGCTGTTACAAGCCCCCAAAGCCACCAGGAGTTTAGAAGTCTGGGGAGTTGGGAGGGGTTTTGCTTACATTGTGTGTCCTGACAGCAGTTTTTGGTGGAGTGGCAGATTCTCCTAAAACTAAGTAAAAAAACAACAACCCATTCCATCCCCCAACCCCAAACAAACAAACAAACAAACAAAACCACCCATGCCATTTTATTGTTTTTGTGGCATGATGTTTCAGGCTGCAGCCTGTTCTGGGACAGTGCATGTATGTGATGAGAAATGAGACTGCACTGCACAGCTCTTGCACTGAATATACTTTAGATAAGGACTCGTGTGTGTTTATGATGCCTCTGATAGCACTCAAAGCTGCAGAGCCCAAGGACAAGAGCTGACAGCTTCATTCTGTCAATTTGCTTTGAATTCCACATTCATAATTTCGCAGCAGGAGGCAGCCACCTATTCCTGCTGTTGCTCCACATTAGCCTGGCACACGTGGTTTGATGTGCCACCTTCCTCTGACTGTCACTTGCAGGGTGAAAGAAAGAGCTTGGGGAACTGAGTCTGTGTGTTTCTTAGCTTGCAGCTGGGACTTGGAAAAGGGGAAAGAAGGAAACATGATTTCTGAGATGTTTCACAGGACCACTTGTGGCCCAGAAGACTTTGGCAGATGGTTTGTGAAAGTCTTTCCCCCCTTGTAAGTGCATGCGATTCTGCCCCTGCAAATGAGCAGGCAATCTGTTACTTCTACGTTCTCTCACTTTGTTTAATGTTCAAATCCCAGACGGATTTTTGACTAAAAATGACAGTCATTTGGCCGTGACTTCACAAGATGGGCTGCAGGTTTATCTTTTTTTTCTGAGAAGGTTAATTGGTCCTTGAATAAATAATTAAGTAAAAACCTGCATATCCTGCTCAAACTTTCCAGCTTCTAGCCACGAAGACTTCATATGCTGCCCCATTTCAGGGCCACGGTTGTGGGAAGGCCTGTGTGGTTTGCAGCTCCATCCCTTATAGGTTCCTGCGATGCCCCATTGCTGCGTGGAGCCCAGAGCCAGCGGCTGAGGGAGCTGCAGGTCCAGTTTGGCTCTGCCCGGGTACAGCTCTGGTGCTCGGCCTGCCCTGCAGCGAGGTCACACAGCCCTGGTCTGCCCGGGTGCTTTGCTTTTTGAGTGCTGTCTCAGATGGTGCCATTGTCCCTGCTGTCACTCGGGCCCTCCTCTCCCATTCAGCACGCTTCAGCATCCTTGAAAAAAAGCCTTGATCCTGGACTTGCTCTTCTTGGAGTTCAATAGGCTTCACCAGCTGAAAGGCGGGCTTTCAAAAGGAAAGGGGGGCTTTTCAGAGCTGGGGAAAAATCAAAGGGAATCAACACCAATGGCTGCTTAAAATAACCGACCTTTTCCTGCTTCTCTCCTCTGCTTTGCATTCCTGTGCAGAGCATGGGTGCGGCGGTGGAGCTTTTGTTGTTACTTTTGTGCCCTCTGTCCCACAATGTTTGCATATCCGTCATTTCCCCATGGCAGGTCCCCTCTCTGCAGACTCCACAAGGCTCAGAGGGCACCTTTTGGGCATGAGGTGTGCAGGGCCCTGTGTGTCTTCCTGCTCTCCTGCCAGTCTGCCCATTGCAGTGGTGGTGACGCCAGCCAGCACAGAGTGCAGGACATGGCATGGCAAAGGACAGAGCCTTTTGTGCATCAGCCAAGGTTTGGAGGGAGGCTGGACTCTTTTATTGGTACCACTAATAAGTTTGGAAAAATGGGTGTGTTTTCAGGCATACAAACGCTTCCAAGGATGTCTCACTTCTTGTTTCTCCAGGCTCCTTTTTCCTTGCAGTGCACCTGGGTTTAACTTGTGCTGCCTCTGGACGTGGTCCCCTGGCTGTGCAGAGGCCCAGCATCTCCATCCCGTTTGGCCAGCCCTTTGCCCCGCAGTGCATCCTTGCCTTGTGCTGCTCTGCTGTTTTCAAGCAAAACAGCCCAAAATGTGGTGTCTGTTTTTCTGACTCCTTTCCCACCTGTGGTTTTTAAGCCTGCCCCGTGATTTGGCGAGGGCTTGATATATTCTTCTGCAGGACCTGGGTTTGGCAAAGCAGAGAGGAAACAGCCAACGGTGGGCAGTGGAACAAAAGGGAAGATGCTGCAGAAACTCTGCCGGCAGCTGCAGGAGGAGCTGCTTGGGGAGGGAACCATGGGTGCAGAGGGGACCAGAGGGTGCCCCTTCCCACCCTGCTGCAAACCAGAAGCTGCAGTGCCTGGCTCCCTGTGCTCCTGCGCACTTCCTCCCTTACTCTGTATTGTACAGCAGCCTGAGCAAACAAACTGTGCTGCTCTTGATAATGAAACAGGTGACATTACTAATTTATTTGCCCACCCAAATGCAGGATGTAATAGAACGGAATTAATCTGTTCTCCTCACACATCAGATGCTTGTAGCTTTGGGCGGTGGGGGTGCTTTTTGCCTCTGGTGTGTTGCTAACTGGTAGTTTAGCTGGCTGCTTCAGCGCGATGCAGGGCGAAGATAAATGAGGTGCTGCTAGGAATGGATGTTTTGTAGGTATGTGGTTGGTCCCAGGCCTGTATGTGTGCGTGGTGGGATAAGGCTCAAGGGAAATGGTGTTGGCTGGAGTGCCTTTGTCATCCCTGAGTCTTCTTCACAGCAAGGCATGACAGATTCCTGCAGAAGTAGCCTGGGGTGGTTCCAAAGGCAAGTTTTCCAGCACTGAGCAGGCCTGGTGGTGATGTGGTTGGATGGTTGGTCCCTCATTGCTTTCCTAGAGGAGATGGGCACAAATTCACCCACAGCAGGGACTGCAGCAGTGCCGAACAGCCGGCACTGAGTCATGGGGCAGTGGCCGTGCAGGAGAGCTTTAATGAGGCATTTTGGATTCTCACCACTGCAGCCACTCACCAAATCATCTGTATGCTAATGAGCTAATTTGTGTCATTAACAGAGACCTGTTAATCAAGACCTCCCATGGCATGACTCGGCTGTAGCAATAATGCTTGCTGTATTTTAGGCCATGTTTTTCTTTCTTTCCTTTTTTTTTTTTTTTTAATTAGCAATATGTATGACGCTTATCCCTTGGTACCTGCAGCGAAGGCTCTGCAGATGCTGAGCTGCCTTGAGCTGTAGGATGGAGGTCTTGGAATTCGTATTTGGAGGGAAGATGTTTCCTAAAAATCTGGCTAGAGAGGTGGAGCATAGCATCACAAGGTGCTACAAGTAGCAGGGAATACCTTAAGGCCCCCTTCTGCCAGCATGAGTTTAACCTGACACATGGGAGCTCTGTCAGGCATGCCTGCGGCTGTGAGGAACCCCTTGATGCCCCAAAATGTTTCCTGACTTTTCCTGCCTTCCCTTCCGCAGAGGGGGTGCTCATACAAGAGCTGGTTTGCATCCTTAGGGCAATACTTTGCTTTGACAGTGGTGTATAAATGGGAGGGAGCAGACTGACCATCATCCTGACCTGCAAACCAGGGCTCAGCAGGATGGGGGTGCTCAGCCTGTGCCTTTGTGTACATCCCTGCCGAGGGTGTGGTGCAGGACTGTCACACCCCATCTCTCTCAGGACAGGCCACTTCACCTTCCAAGGTGAGATGTGTGATGTCTTTAAAAGGCTTCAGTCAGAAACAAGTGGGTCCATACTCGCAGGGAGAACAAGTGCTTTGGTGTGTTCTCTGCTAACTATCTCACTGTAAAATTTGAAACTACCTTACACATGGTGACTGAAGTGAAAAGTAACTGAGGGTCCTAAATTGCTTTGAGAGCAATTTGGGCACTTTGGGGTTGGTGGAGGTGGGCAGCAGCATATGGGTTCCTAGCTCTCCTGTATTTTTATTGCATGTCATTTTAAAGAGTTGCTGTGCCAGGTGGCAGTGTGCATCTTAGCTGTCTTCCTGCAGTTTTTCTGGCCGTGAAAATTCCTCATGCTGCTGTGTTTGTGTTTTCCAGATTAGCCGGTTGTGTGGCCACGCTCAGCAGAGGCAGTATCGATCAGCTAATTACCCTGAAGACCTCTTTATTGACAAGAAAGTCCTGAAGGTGACTCACATAGAGCCAGAGGAAACTCTGGCGAGCAGGAGGAGGTGAGAGTGCTCGAGCTGAACACGGTGCCTGCAGGATGCGGTGCAGGGGCAGTTTCTCTATGGGGTGGCCCCATGGAGGGGGATGGAAGAGCCCCGTTTTTCCCTTACTGCTTGTAGCTGGTTTTGACTCGGAACATCAGAGTTGCTCTGGGACTGACTGTGAAGCACAGCAAGGTGTCTACACCTGTGTTTTCTCACCCAATGCATCTACGCTGATATTATTTTTTTTAACTTATAAAACTGCCCCCTGCTTTTCATCTTTGTTTTGCTTCTGTGCAATGCGCCAGGCACGGCACCGAGGCTCATACACAAAATGCCATGTCTGGGTTTCTTGGGCATCGCTACAGTGCCAAATATGCTCACAGGTATAGTTATAGGTGTAAATGGTAGCTCTAGACTAAATAATTGCATGAAACAGCATGTAGGCTAGGGGACCTATTGCACTTTATTTCTGTGCAGTCTTTTACAGTAGTTCAGGAATGTTAACAGCCTTTTTCTTTGACTATTTTCAAAGCGAAGCAGGTGCCGCCACTCCTGGCATTGCAGCCTGTGCTTCCTTCCTGCAGGGCTGCACTCTGTAAAAAGAAGCTGTAATTCAGTGGGCTCATGCTGCTGTGGTAGGGGAAGCAGCTCCCTGTGCATCCCCCATGGATCTGACACTGCATCGGGAAGCGTGCTGTGCTTTTACTGCTATCTTGAATATGAAAAAAATCTCTGCAGAAGAGAAAAGGGCAGATTCAGCCCTTTTTGGAACTGGGGATGGACTAACTTGGATAGATTTTCCTTTACAGAGCAACAGGGCCACATTCCTGATACAGTTCCCATGAGATAGCACTAGGGCTTGCATTCCTCCCTTGTCTTGACATGTCGGAGGGTTACACAGCCCAGGCGCTGCTGGGGATGTCGTTTGAGGGCTGTGCAGACTAATGAAATCTGCTGCAACAAACTACATGAGCTCATACCTGCAGATACGGAGGAGTTTCTCCTTTGTCCTCTCTGCCCTCGCTGAGAGAGCCCTGCTGGGAGCTGTGCTCAGCAGGAAGGTTTTCTTCTGTCCGTTCTCCCTGATGCTGCTGGGGTCTGTGGGATGGGGAGCAGGGCTGTGCCGGGGAGGAGGTGAGGAGCTGGGGGCAATGTGCTGTGTAGGACCTGTCCTGCTTAGGGCTTGGCAGAGCTGAAGACCCAGGGCTTGCTTCATTGTGCTTGGCAAGAGGTTGGACCTCTCTCCACACGGTAAGCACAGTGCAATATGTGACTGTAGGAGATGCTTGTCCAAAGCACACCTTAGATGTATGCAGGGAGGCTGTAGGCTGAACTAGCAGCCCTTTGGAAAGGCTTTGGACTCTCCAACCAAACCGTTGGCTATTGGCATGGCTAGGGACAGACGGGTTGATGCTTGCTGGGTGCTGGCAGGCTGTGTTGTGGTGGGTCTGGGGAGGACTTGGGTTGTCTCTGTGTGCTGCGAGCTCTGCCTGCACGGCTGTGTTGATCTGATCCAGGCAGGATCACAGCTTGGTAAGCAAAAACCAGGAGCCTAGCAAGCAGGCTGCCTTCCCTGGCTCTGGGGCGGCTTTTCCTTGTTTCGCCTGCCCCCAACTGGCAGCCGGGAGCTTGGTCTGGAGAAGAGACCCCAAGTGTCCGGGAACCCCAGCAAATCCCTGCCTGGGGAAGTGGGAGAGGGTTGGAGGGAGTCTTTGTGCTCTTTGCAACATTTACCTAAGTAACTCCGCTGGTGTTTCCTGGTGAAAGTGGCCAAGTGCCCCTTTCCTTTGCAAGGGGCAGACCTGGGCTGGGAGGACCATCACATCCCATGTCTGCAGCCCCTGCCCCATTTCTGGCTGCTCGCAGAGCCCTGTGTCAGCCCATGTCATGGGTGCAGCCGGATCTGTGGTTCTGCAGGCTCCTGCTCCCCCAGTCCTGCCTTCCTGGGGCAGACCTGCGTTCCTGAGTGTAACCTGCCCCTTTGAATGCCAGCTCTGATCCCGTAGCCAGCTTGGCATATGTCTATAAATCATGCATCTTTGAGAATGCAGCATGAAAACCATCATTACCCATCTGCACAGGTCTCTGTGCTGAGAGTGTCTGCTCTGATCTGCCACCGTGATCGTCTTTTCTTCCTTTGACTGAGAATCATTTTTTTCCCCTTTCTTCCAGGGAACTCATTATGAAGCTGAAGTCTCATAGCAATTTTTACAGCAGCTTGCCAGAATATATCTGCAGCCACAGCTCTGCTGTTCAGAACGACACTCTTTGCTGGAACGGACAAGAAGTCGTGGAGAGGTGAATCATGTCTCCCTTCCCCTCCCTTTCCCCAGCACTGCTCATCTTGAGTTAACCAGGTGCAGGAGCGGTCTCTGGCCAGGACATTGCCCGTTCCCTTAAACCTTTAAGAGAACTGGTGTCTACTTGTGCTGCAGCTCAGCTCGATGAACAAAGCTCATGTGAAGGGGAGAAGTGGTCGTGTGCCGCCCTCCACTGAGCTTTCTGTGCTCTGCTGTGAAAACCCTGTAGCTACAACCATTTTTTTGGTTATTGTTTTTGTGGTGGGTTGGTAGCAGTGAGAGAGAAAGGGGAGATGCAGCAGCTCAGCACAGCGCTGCTCCCTGGGAGGGTGCACCCAGGCACTAGGGTGGCTCTTCCGGAGCAGCAGTAGGTGTGCAGAGGGTCATGTGCAGAGGGTTTGGAAAGTGTCCTGGTAGTGATGGTAAGGTGAATGAAGGCAGGCAAGAACAGGATTAATAGCATAAAGGGAAATTAAGTGTTAATAGAAATGGAGCATTCCCGTGCAAAAAATGCCCCTTAGGAATGTTAAAGAATGTGGAAATAGAACTTGGAAGTGTTTTTTATAATTATACATAAATCTTCTCTAATAACCCTACTCTGCAAAGCATCGTTTGCTATTAAGTAGTTTGCATAAGGGAAGAAATAGAAATAAATTCAGGAAGTTGTGAAATGTTGAAATATTAATTATGACTTCTCGATCAGTAACCTCCGGTGGTAATTAGCCTGCACTTGCAATACTGACCTGAAATACTGAAGGGACCAAAATAGCATCAATATGTATTTTTAAAAAATTACTCAAGCATCTAACATCACACACTTTAATAAAATGTACCTACTTTCTACTTTGCCTAGGGAAAAATGTGTCCTTTATCTGTACCTATTTCTGGGAAATCTTGAGCTTCTTTGCCTAAGAGAAGTGCAGCTGGAGGGGAAAAAAAAAATCAATATTGCCTCACTGGTTGTTAATTAAAAATAAATAAATCTCAAAACAGTACCACAAACACTGCAGTTTTGCGGGGGGCGGGGGGGGACACCTATGGTGAGATCTCTGCTTACAGAAGTTTGCCAGGGCCCTGCTCCAAGCGTTGCTGAAATCACTGCTGGGTGAAGCGGCAGCAGTGGAAAAATGGTAAGTTCACATCCTCCGACAAATGTAAGCTCAATGTTATTTGCAGATTAAAAAATGGTTTTAGATGATAGCCTGTCTTAGCTCTTTGCTGGGAATACCAGTAGACTGTCAAAGGCAGAGATGTCACCCTAGATCTTCTGCCACCAAGCTGGGGCATTTGTGGCATGATATGGCAGGTCACATAGGTGCCACAGCATGCAGATGGGGCAAGGCAAGGAGAGGATAAAGTATATATACACAAGGGGGTTACCATGTTTTCAGCCCTCAGCTGCCTGGCTATTACATTGAGGATACATCCTCTGCTCTTCTTGAAGACACTGCCTTTCCACCCCTCTCCTCCTTTCCCCCACTCGCATTTATCATGCCAATGTAGCCACCTCTCCCAGTTCCTATGAAATAATAATAACAGCTCCTTTGCAGTCAGAATTTTTTTTTCATTTTTTTTTTTTTTCTGTGAGATGAATGTGAAAACCCCCACCCCCTTCCTGTGCCATGGAGGGAACACATCTGCCCTGGACAGGAAAACTTGTTGGCTGGGCACAAAAGTGGTAAGGATGGCTGCTTGCATGGAGGAAGAAATTTGAGCACCCCTGCAAAGGCAGGATGTTTGGTACGGAGGGCAAATTGATGCACAAAATGGAAATAGCTGTTGCCCCTTGAATTCCTAGACTTCCCTGCCGCTTATTTCTTTCTTGCCATGCATTTTTAGCATGTGCACCTGTAATGCTTCCCAGGGTGACCCTCTCTTCTCCATAAGCTACTAAAGTCTGTCATATGTGGCAGTGTTTCTGCTGATGAAACTACAGGATAAAACTCAGCAAAATAAAGCTGAACTAAGGCTTCATTTGCAAAATATGTTTCAAGTTGAAAGAAATGTAATTAAATCATATCTTGAGCCAATTGTGCTGCTTCACGTGGAGCCAAAATGGTCAAAACTGAGAGCTTCAGGTGTTTGGGCTTCCCAGCATGGTATCTTTTTCAGAGAGTCTGAGAGGATTCCTGAAAAAAAGGTAACAGTGTTTGAGTACCCCAAACCACCAGTTTTTTCAGCCTTTTCCCCAAGAGGGAGCCAATCAACTGTTCATTACATAGATCTTTCTTAAACTGCTCTGAGATTGCCTGTTAAATACTTGAGTTTCTGGCACAGATACAGTAGTCCTCCTGCTGGACTAATATGCAATTGTCGGTCATTCAAATGCCAGCTTGTTGCTTTTTACAAGAAACTTGGTGTTTTTGAATCCCTTGTATTAATTTCAGGAAGCTGACATTGTAGTTTGTTCCCTATCTGTTACAGCTGTCAAACAAGGGGCTGATTTCTCTAGGATTTTTACATATAAAATATGCTTTGTATTGTCACATTTCCATGTTGCTTTATTGGATACTGGCTTTGGAGGATGCTGACAGGAGAGATGCTCATTCCTTGCACTTAACCTGAGCTGCTACTCCTGTGTTTTTTCTGAATCATTGTTTACTCTGTCCTGTTTATCCCAGTGCTTTGTTACCGGCAGAGAGTCACCATGTCCTGGACTGGATGGGCTCAATGCTTTTTCACTGCATCTCATTTCCCATTTTGCGCCTTGCACCATTCTCAGTTTCCTCCTTGCCCTTAACTCTCTCTGCCCCAACCGACCACAGCACGTGCATTTGGCACTCTGAGGCACTGCAGCCAGCAGTGCTTTTCTCGTCATACAGCAAATTGGGAGCAAGGTCTGACTGTATGTGGGCTCCGTTCTTGTTTCATCCTTGCCTCTGCTGCATCCCACCTGCGCGGTGCAGTCCCTAGTAACCCCCATGAAGTCGAGAGCTCTGAGGATCTGCTTGGCAGAGGGCTTTCCACATCTGTCTTTGCAGCAGGGATGATATGCAATGTGCTCTGCTGATGGGTCAGCATCACTCACCCTGCTTTGTATATTTTAGCATTTTTTAAAAAATGATTAATTCCACACTTTCTTTTACAGTGTGGTCCTTTGGCCACCTCACACAGTTCTCCTTGTTGGACCACTTAATAGCAAGAATTTGTCCTCCTTCCTGAGGTTTGGTCTGTGAGGTGGTAGCTTGCTAACATTCTCTTTTGTGTGTTTAAGAAATGGTGCTGAGACCTGTCAGAAATATGTTGCAAATGCTGGTGACTGTATAAGGACAACAGATTTCTATGGTCACGTACTAAGAAGCACCTGTGTCTTTTGCTGTGCTGTTGCTGTGTGGTTGAAGAACATAAACCAAAGCAGGAAGGGAAAAGAAAAGGCATCAAATTGCTGCTTTTCAAACTTTACAAAGTGTGCAAAAATGTTCTATGCTTTTATGAGAAGCCACAAATGTTCACAGCAAAAGCTGCACGTGGCACACTCCACCCCTTGTCAAGAACTTGTGAGGGGTTGTAGTGCTTTGATGTTTGTGGTAGCTGGTGGCTGGACCTGCTGGATCTTCCTCTGGCCCTGTGCATCCCTGTGCACCTCTCTGCAGCTTTTTGGGGCTCAATTAACTGGCAGGCACTTCTCTGAGATAGCAGAGGGCTGGATGTACAGACACGGTGGGTGTGCCATAGCTTAGGCCTGCCTAAGCAAGGGTTGTTGTCATGCCCTTCCTTGCCTCCGTTTGTCTCCTTGCCCTGTCCTTCTGCCTGTCCTCATGCTGGTGAGATGGATTTATGCTGAACTGGAGACAAACTGATACTCCAAAGCAAAACTTCTGCTGGATCCTGGCTCTGCCTGCCCATGTTGAGGGTTGCCAGCTGCAAAGTGAGTTGGGGGCTGGGGTGGATGGGTAGGAGTGAGAGCTGGGAGAGCTGGACTGCGCCTGTGTCCTAATAGTGTGGGGCTGCTGGTTTTGTGCAGTGCAAAATTACAAATCTGGTGTGCTCAGTTGCCAGGAGGCTTTGTGTCAGCATGTGTGTTAGACAGCTAGCTGCATGGATGGGAAACAGGCAAATGAGGGCATGTGTTGTCCAGCTTCTCTTATCCCTTTCTCCGTACAACACAGACTGAAAACAGAGGATGATTCCTATCACAGAAGTCCCATCTGAATAATTAGCTTGTGTAAAGACTTCAACTTAAGTCAAGTGGGTGTTGAGATATTGAACTCATCTCAGTTTCTGTGGGAGTTAGGCATCTAAATCTCAGAGGTGATTTGAACCTTATATATAGTATCAGGCTTTTGCAGCATTTAATACTAAAAGCCTATTAAAATCTAGATTCTCAGTTTAATAATCTGCTTACAGTAGTATATTCCTTTCCAGCTGTTATTAATAGAATGACAGCAACATTTGCCCGCTGCAAAACTTGTAAGTACATTAAGTATTGCTGTTAGATATTGCCATTTCCAAATTGTTCAAGACAAACTTGTACATTAATCTAAATTATCCACATAACTCTTGTTCTCTTTATACCAATTCCAAATTAATATATTTTTAGCACCTTGCCAGATTCTTTTCTTCAAGCTAGAAGTCTCAGATTTCCCTGTTTTTGCCAACATACTGTGGTTTGTTTTAATCATACAAATCATAAACAATGAAAGCACAATTGGAAGCAAGGGAGAAAAATGAGATTCTGTAATTGGAACAAAGGAAATTCCATGCCAGCAATAACCCTTTAGCTCATGAAGGGCTTGGTTATTTCTGGCAGTGCTGCAAAATATCTGATACAATGGAGTTCCCAAAGAGGGAGGCTGTATAACTTTTCAAGCACATAAAACACAGCTTTGTAGCAAATGTAAGCTATAATGAAAGGATAGTAGGCAAATCCAGTCGGTTATTGAGTGGCCATAATTGTTTCCAGAGTATTGCAGAAATGAGGATCATGAATCTTCCTATATTAAGCCTGCTGCTTGGTCTCAGATTTAACCAATTCTTCCAAAATCTATTTGTCTTGAACTTTACTGAACTGATGTAAGAAAGGAGGGAGTCTTCAGGCTGTCCTTTTACACTTTAAACTCCCATTGTTTTGCTATGAATATTACAGTATTTGCTTTTCTTACTGGAGACTTCACATTTAATAAAAACTAACATCTGTTGCACACTTACTGGCTGTAGTGTATGATATAGGATGGCTTGGAAGAGGCAGCATTTCTCTTTGGCAAGAAACTAATACAGCAGGCTCTTGGAGGGCTCTCACGGTAGGGAGACCAGGCTGCGAGGAAGTTGATATTTGGGAATGCAGCAGAAAATGTCTTTTTTATTTAGGTCCAAATGCTCCCCACTGAGAGCATTGTATTCTCCTGGTTGCTTTTGAAGAAACTTTCTCAGAGCTGCTGGTGGTGTAAATTGGCTGGGGCACTGTGAACTCTGCAATGGCTGCAAGTGCTTGCTGTAGCACACTGTAAGCTGGGAAGGCACCTGAGAACCATGCACCTCACCTTTCTCCTGCTGCCTGCACCCCCGTACAGCCAGTGCCTGCATTTGGTCAAGTGATGTTGGGACCATGTACCCTGAGTGAAAAGGGACAGCTGGGGTGGACACATTCTCTCTTCAGAGAGGAAGACATCAGGGGAAAAAGATTATCACGTCTTCTTGGAGGCTCGTGGACTCATCCAGGGCTTGCTCCCTGGTTGCAGGGTGCAATATGAGGGTTGGAAGCAGCTCTTTCAGCATTTTGGCTCTTCTTGCCTCCTGTGTGATAAGGACGCAGTGTTGCCAGCCTGTGTGAACTTATTCTGAAATGCTGAAGTTGATCTGTAGCCAGAAGGGTAGAAGGGTAGTAGCCAGAAGTCAAAGCAGCTGTGAGTTGGTACAGGTTTGGAGAGGCTGGTGAGGCTGATGGGATGCTTGGATTATTTCTCTGGTGGTGAGAGAACATCTACCTTTTTTCTTACTCCTTGCTTGCCCTTTTTTCAGTCTCCTGGTTTCAAAAGAGGCAGAATTTGGCCAATTGAGTCCAAACAAGCTCCAGTCCATCCCAGTTTAAAGTCTCTCCTTTTTCCTCTGAAAGGAAGGGTGTTACCATTTTTAATGCTATCTGACTGTGAAAGGGGAGTTGGGGAGTTGTGTGTAGAAGTCTTTGCAGCCAAAAGCAATGGGAGTGTGTGTGGGAAGGTGTTTTATTCAAATAAAAGCCTTACTTAATGTAAGGCCTTAATGGTTTTAAAAAAATAAAAAATAATCTTTGACAGATGTACACCTCTCCAGGACTGAGCAGATCAGTGGCTGTATAATCAGGACTCCATTTTTAAACGTCTAAAAGGGTGCACTCACACCGTTGGGTTAATAGTCGTGAGTCTCTGGGCCACTCCCTCATGAAACACAGCTTTCGGGGACTGCAGCTGGTGGAAATACTGCTCTCAAGCTCAGCCATGAAGTCCTGTGACGTGAAGCTTCTTTTCTTATAGGGTAGCCCTGTCTTGTAGCAGTCCGTGCTGTTTGTCTCTCATCCGCTCCCTCAAAACAAGTATGATTCAGTGAGCAGAGACAGTAGAGAAAGAGTCTGCAAAGGATGCCATGCTCTTTAAATTATGCAGCTGTATTTGAGTAAATACTTTACAACTGGAAGGCAAGCATAAATTAATTGTTACTTGAATGAAAAACTTATTTTCCTTTTTCTAAAAGGTGTAATTCTTTGTTTGACTTAAAGGATTACTTTCTTTAAATCATGTGTCAGACATTGCAGTAACTCATCTCTAAGCATAGTATGGCCAAGTAGGGTGAACACAATTTACATTTATTGCCATATTTTTAAATAGCATTTGTCATCTTGTCTTCATTGCTCTGAATCAAAAGCCTGGAAAGAGCTGCATTGGGACTGGAATGACCAAACATTCACTGGAGATGTTTGTGGATGGTGGGGAGAAAGGGAGAAGAAAAATCCCTTAATGTGACTTCATACTTTGACATTTACAGTTGGTGGATGAAGAGTATGAAGGGTCTATACCTGTGCTATCCCCACAGAAAACCTCAGGTAATCAGTGTTTTCATCAGGTGGTTGTCTTTTAAGTTGTTCTTAGTGAGGGCTACGTGACATTTGTCTTTGTAGAATACCATGACCCCAGCAAGAGCCCGTGCCCAGAAAGCCCAGGCAAGGAACTGCTGCTGACTGACACTGAGGCACATCAAAAAGGAAAAATATTTTGGGCTTCGCTTATGAAGTGGAAGCCAGACCATGCTCATATTGCAACACTGATATCCCTTCAGTTCAGGGACCCCCAAGACCAAGGAGTGGACTTTAACCACTGTGCATTTACTGTTCAGTGCCGGTGTCACTGGTGGAGGTGTATGGTGGGTTTGGTGGAGTGGCTCTAGCACCCTGCAGAAGGGGCTGTTTTATTGGCATATGCTGAAAGTGGCTCGGATCTCTTCTTACCTGAGCCATGGCTGGGGAGCATGGGAGGAAGGTGATGCTGATGCTTTGCAAGAACCCACCTGCCTTTTAGTGACTTGATGGGACGCAGGGGAGCTGTGGTTTTTCCTGTGTGTGGGCTGTGCTGGGACCCCCTCATTGTCCAGCTCTTTGGGGTCCCCAAAGGTATCTCTCTGCCATGTTAGTCCTTAGAGGCCTGGCTGCTTGGCCCAGGCTGCAGAGAGGGGTGCCAGCTGCCTTTTCAAGTTTTTCTGGCATCTCAGGAATGTTCATCCCTTGCTGAAGCTACATTTCAAAGTCTTTAACCCTTGGTTTGGCCGCATCCCACGTGCCTGAATGTGCGCCAGCCCATGCCGCTTTCTGACAAGGGGGCGCTGATATCCACCTCTCACTCAAGGTCTCGGCTTGGCAGCGTGAACGCAGCGTGTCCTAAAGCACCTAAGCCATGCAGGAGCGTGTCTCTGGCTCTTCAGATGTCGCATGTCCCCGTGCATCTGCTGCTTTGTGATTCAGTCCCAATATGTGCAGCTTGCAGAGCCTGCTGCTTTGCTGCTTCAAATTATGTGCAATGAGGTAAAGGGTTCATTTGGGGCCTATTATGCCCCCTTGTACCTTGCCAGGTGAAAAACAGCAGGCAGTGGCACTCTGCTTTCCCAGTGGGATTGTTTTAGGTGGAGTTCCTTCTGCAAGCACTTTGAGGTTTGCTTCCTTCTCCCCCAGACTTGTCCCTTGGGGAGTGAGATCTGATGTCCTCATGACTCTGAGGGTGCAGAGGGGTCTCCGCCTTCTCCAGAACAAGTTCTGTCTTTGGACACGTTACCTTGACCTGCTGTAGCTGCGTTCCTCCCTCCTATGTGACATTGTGTAGGCTACAGAAATCCTTTCTGGCAGTTGTTGCTGGGATTTCAGAAAGGGTTTCGCCCACTCAAAACCAGGCTATTAAGTTGCTTTGTAAAACGGCTTAAGAGAGAGACTGTAATAATTTAGGCATGCACCAAACAGGGCATGGTTCTGCTCTTACTAAAACCTGTGGGAGATGTATCTTACCAGTTAAATTGGTTAAACCACAGGAGACTTTTCAACAATATGCTTTAAAGTTCTGTCAGTGTTTTTGAATTAAATTCACAGCAACACCAAAAATGGAAATTTATTTGGCATCTAAGAAGCCACATGCTTTTATAGATGTTTGTGTTCAGCCACCAGATGTGTTTGTCAGCCTGGCACGGTAGCATTAGGTGACTCTGTGACAAATAAGTAGCAGGTTTGATGGTTCGTTGTGCACAAGTGGTTAAAGTGCACAAGTATTTGCAGGGCAGGGCCGATGTGTGCTTGCGGCAGCGCTGTGTTCCCACGAGATGGTGCTCTGAGCCCACGGTCCCACCGCTGGCAGAGCTGTGGGAAGCCAGGCTTTGCCCGGCCGTGGCTTGCTTCAGTCTGGTGTCCAAGCCTGCCTTGCCTCGGCCCCCGTTCTACAAATCACGTAGCTTTCAGCCTAGGACAAACCTCTGATAGCTCCCGGTTCAGGAAAGCACTTACACGTGCTATTATGTCTCGGGTGTAGCTGTATTTTGTACTTGCTAGAACAGTGCCCTGGTGTATGGGGAGTGTGCGGTGCAGTGGGGCGCCGCTGGAGTGCTGAGCGGTCGTGTATGGGTAACTCGTGCTCTGAAAAAGCCTCAGAGTGGAAATCAACCTCAGCACTGCATTTTGGAATGATGTAGATGTTTCAGGCTGGGAGCAGGTTCCTGCTCCACCAGTGTAAATCTGGAGTAGGTTTTATGTCCCTGGATGTCTGACTCTCTCATTGTTAATTAAGAGTTCAAGTACAGCCAACCCCCCAAAGCCTTCTGCGTACCCCAACAGCTGTTGTGGATGAATAACCTCGTGCCTATTGCTTTCTCCCCCAGCAGAGCATTCTCCCTGAGCTGGCCCCACCATCCCTCCTATCTCCCTCCCCTCGATTTAATCCCTGCTGATGTCCTGCTTCCTCCACAAAGCCTGTGGGAGATGGGCTGCCTGTCATCGCGAAGGACCAAGTAGTGGGGAGAGGAAGGGGAGCTGGCAGGTGGGGGCAGTCACCGGGGCTGGTGCTGGGAGCTGGGTATGGATGTGACATGCAGGAGATGAGGCACAGAAAGGAACGCTCATCAAGTTTACCCACGGCACCGGAAAAACAAACATACAGCAAAGCAGACTGATGCTCGGTGTTATCTCAGAAATCTTGCTTTCGTAGGCTGTGCCGGGTTTTGGCAGTGTGTGCTTGGGCTGTCAGCTCTTGGAGATGAGGGCTTGTTTTGTGTTTTTACAGTACCGGGGCCAGTAATTGGGGCTGCAGTGAACACAAACAACCCATGGCTCAGGAAGGCACCGGTGTGCTGCTGTCCTGGCTGTGAGCAGTAAGTGGTAACAGCCACTTACTGTGGTCCTGAAGCCCAGTTTGAGGTTGGTGCAGGCATGCTTGTCTCACGTCCTGAGCGACACAAGCTGTTACCCAGGTACCAGGTGCAGGAGTGCTTTCCTCCAAAGTATGCTGTGATCCCTGTCTTTCCCCTTTCTCCTAACTCTTATCACTCTGATAAACTTTGACATTCCATAGATTTGGCAGCAGTGTATTTACACAGCTTTCCTAGTTGCTCATGAAAAAAACTGAGAGCTGGCTTGGGCACCCTCCTCTGCACAGCATCCCTGCAAGCTGCTTGGGGAGGGTGCCTATGGAGGCTGTCTCTGGTGGTCTCAGCCAGCTCTTAATTTGCTTTACGTGTGCTTTACCGACATGGTGGTACCCGTGTAAATCAGGGTATCGTGTGGTGCGGAGTCCAGCACCACACCAAAGTCAAGGTATGTTCTGTTGAAGCTGTTACTTTGATCCCCAAGGCTGGATCTCATCAAAGACTGAAATCAGGTTTGTTTGACAACACCTATTTTCCATTAGCAATGTTGACAGCATTAATTATATTCTGATGCTTTAATTCTTTATTATTGAAATCACACATCAGTGATAGTCATTATTTTGCAAGGGGTTGATGTTATACTAATCAGCTTGCAGTTAACTGGGTCATCCCACTCATTTTTTTTTGGCTGTGGGCACACTACCACTCTTGTACTGGAGTCTCTGTGATCTGCCAAGATTTATTTTAAACAAACATGAGCAAGCCAGAATTTCTCAGCCAGCTTTTTTAGGACTCTTGGGTGCAAGTTATGTGAAAATATTTATCCCTGTTGTATATTGTTTAACGTCTTCCTTGGTTACTAATGGACTGGAAAGGACTTCATTGTCCTCAAGTGATCAAGTACATCATCTTGCTGCTTTGCAAAGGCAGAGCAGAAATAAATATGGGAATCTTTTGCCTTTCCTGTGTCATTATTAACAGTTTTATTCTCTCCATTTTGGAAAGGGCTGGTACTTATCTCGGGAATACTTTTGTTTGTACTGAACTTTAAAGATCTCTCGTGTTAGCCTGTCACATCGTGGTCTCCTCTGTTCTCACGGATACATTCCATGTTCTCTCATTCCACAGATACAGCCCCCAAATCACAAGGAACGGAGCGAAAGCTCACTCTGGCAACCATGAGGTGAAGATGAAAAGTCCTGAGCCAGTGATCAGCCAGATTATTGACAAGCTGAAACACATCAACCAGGTTTGTTGCAGGCGTGCCAGCAGGGGATGACTCCAGAGTGGGTGGTTTCCAAATCAGTCTGGCCTCCCCCACACTTTCTTCGGGCTCAGCCAGACAACCCCGGGCGGCTCTGTTTTCAGCAGCTGGGTGGAGAGCAGGTGCTGCTTCGGCCCAGCTTGGTACCAGGCATGCATGGCAGGTCCTGATTTAAGCCCATGGGCAAAACAGGAGCTGCAGGGCATGCATGGTGTGGCCCTTTGGGCTCAGCCTGTTCTCAGGCACTGGATGTGTCCTTGTGGTACACTTCTGGTGGGTGCTCATCCCCGGTACGGTGCGAAGATGGAGCTTCTGTGATATCCGCAAGCACGAGGTGCTGGTGTGGGTCGATGTGGCACATGTCTGACATCAGCTCTTGTTGAAGTCCTCTTTGGCTTTGCTCATGGCTGGAATGGAGGGTCAGTTGTTAGTTTGCTGTATGTCCTTGGATGTCCGCTCCTAATCGCTGTTGAAGCAAGTTAGTGTTTAATGGGGATGTGGCAGAGCTGGATGAGACCCTCTCTGCCAGCCAGGGAGCTTCCTTCTCACGGTCTCAGACCTGGCATCGTTGCAAGGACAAGCAGCATCTTGTCTCTACCTATCATGCCAGGCCAGGTTAAGTCTGTGAAGCCCCACTGCTGCCAAGGGATTAAGTGACACCTCTGCACTGCGTTCAGTTGGCAATGGCTGTGAGCTGCGTGAGGGAAACTGCCTTTCACACAGTGTGACTGCTGCAGGGAGAGGGTTTAACCTCCCAGAGCTCTCCTACAGTATTGACTCAATCCAGCCCTGCCTTTGTCCCCCAGCTGGGCTGGGGTCTGGCTCTGGGCTCTGCTCTCTGTCACTGTGTAACTCTCAGAGGGGTTGTCTTCTAGTAGGCTGGCAGCTTGGACCTCTGTACTCTCTGGGAACACACAGCATTGGGGTCTTGCTGGGAAAATACTCGGGCCATAATGCTGTCTTTAACATGGTTGAGCTGCCCAGTCTCCCTCAAGAGAGCTTTTACTGGTGGGGATCTTGTCCAGGTTTGCTCCAGCACGATGCTTTCAGCAGCGGCAGCTTCCCGTGGTAAAGCCCAGCTGCACCCTGGCTGGTGGGCTGTGAGGGGTGATCTGCCTGAAGTTGCTGGCTTAGCGATTTTTCTGCTAACCTCTGCTTTCCTGCTCCTGCAGCTGCCAAGGGCTGTTGTGATAGCAGCTCCTGGCCGAAGCCCCGTGGGGCAGGCACACGTCACAGGCTGCTGGCTGGGAGCACTGGGGCCACTGGGACCCCAGGAGTACCCCAGTAAGCTGAACAGGCGATGGCAGCGCAGCCTGCTCTGCCTTCCTGCATGGAAAAGCTGTGCCATCTGCCCACAGCCTGTAATTATTAAAGGGGGGTGGAGGGGAGAACAGCACAATCAGCTCCCTGTTAAATGGGGTAGAGGGCAGGCTTCAACCTGCAGGTGATAATGATATTTTGCCGTTCACAGTGAGAAAGTCGCACCGAACAAAACATGGTTATTAGCGTACTTGAAACTGCTGACATAAAGCGGTTGTGAAATGCTGGCTGCCAGATTGGGTCAAGTTAGGTCTTCGCTGAACAGTTCATGCTGCTGAGGAGCTAAGCTTCGTGGAACGAGGGACCCTGGGTAAACACAACTTGGCTGAATGCAGCTGTTTACAGCAGCAGCCTGTCTGTGTCAGCTCCTGCTCTGAGAAGAATAGGGGTAAGTGGGTGAACATGGTCAGCTCAGTCATGGTCTTTTACAGCTCTCCCCCTTGTTCGCAGTATCAGACTGGAAAGTTGTAGCATTGCAGGAAGCAGATGAGTTGTTTTGCTGTTGATGGCATAAATTGTAAGAGTTTGAAAAAATCAACCCCTCCTGTAAAGTTATGTTTGAGAAGGAGGGGAATTGAGAATAAAATCAGAAGGAAATGTAAAGTGACTTGTGAAAGTTAGTTATGAACCTAGCTATTCATGCTGAGGATCAATGGTAAGCAGCTTATATACCGGTAAAGTAACTGTGGATGTTACTTAAATGAGAGATTTTGGGTGGCAGCGCTCACTGTCACACTTTTTTTCTTGGCCTACTGAAGTTTTGTGATCTGCTTCACATCTGGAACACATCTTGGATACTGAAGAGTAGGAAATGTGGAAGGAGCAACTCTGGATGACTTACAGTTGTTTTTCAGGTGCTGGCTTCAGATCTGGGAAACAGTGTGGGCTCCTAGGCTCGGGAAGGGTGAAAAACTCCCTATCTACCAAACATGATGGTTTGAAAACATTCAGTCTGAGGGTTTGCAAACATTCAGTCTTTTTGGAAAAAAAGAGTTCTTGTAGCGCTTATAGTTCTGAACTGGTTTCCCATGTGACTACCAGTATATTATTTGTCTAGCACAACTTAATGAAATCCTCCCCGTTTTTTTTTTTTTTGTTTGTTTGTGTGTGTATGTGTGTTGGAGATGCAGGTCAGTTTTCATTCATATGGGTAGACTCAGGAACCATGCTAATTGGTGCAATTTTTGTTAATAGTTCCGCAGCATTTTCTTGTAGATTTTTCCCAATGTCTGCAACTTGCTGATGCTTTGGCTTCAGTTTACTTCAGGCTGCTCATACTGCTGAAAAATGTGTGTTCTTTCATCAGTAAACCAAATTTTCAAGTTTGCGTGGGTTTGGTGAATGTGTTGCGTGAGGGAGGAAATAATGCTTGCTCAGTAGTTCTTCTCAAACTGAATCTGTATAAGTGTATGCATATATGAGAAATTCTCTTCAAACTTTTCCAGTTTGAGAATTGTGGATTAGAACCAAATGCACAGTGACTGAAAAGAGTACAGAAAACTTAACCCGTAGAGAAAAGGGAAGTCAAAAAGTTTGCCAGGTTGTTTTAGCTTGGTCTAAGCATCTTTTATCAAGCTAAGATAAATAAATGAATGAAGCATGGCTGTCTGAGTGGTGTGTTGTCTCAGGTCAGTTCTTTCTGGATGAGTCACAATCACTGGTGCCTACTCATCACATCAGAACTCCAGACCACTTTTTTTCGTGTGCATGTGTGACTGTGGGTGGTGCTATTTTTTTTTTGCATTGGTGGGCGAGATGGTTTGTTATTGCTGTATTGGAAGCAAAGATTCCCTTTTCAGTTCTGTTAGATGTCTACCAAGTTGTGATTTGAGTTATTTTTGCTCTGTGTCCAGAAGCACGAATAGCCCATCCATAAATATTAGCATTGTTATCTCAGCTGGGAGGCCAAGGGTCGCCTTCAGGAAAATGACTTGGAATTGGTTCCTGACTTTTATTTCCCAGAGTGGATGGGGTCTGTTTCTGGCTAGAAGGGTTTTCACTCATCCCACACATGAAACTATATTGGAAGTGAGAGGTTATTCATCGTGAGCACAAGGTCTTGCTCAGTTTTTTTGTGACTTGATAGCAACCCTAGGCAAAAAGCAGTGTGCAAATGAGTTATTTCCTCTGGCCACTCAAGTTTCCCCTTGCCACGGGGATGGCTTACAGATGGGGATGAGTTCAAGTTTTAATAGATATGTGTGGAGGTGGGAGCCATCGTGCCTCATGCCCCATGCCTTGGGTGCTCTGCTCCGTTGGTGACCTCCTACCAAGAAAGGCTTGGGAGAGCGGACCTGGGTGATGCTGATGCAAGCATGCGGCTGGGATGGAGACTGTAGGTACTGGATCAGCTGGTGTGATGCTCTTGGATCTCCTTTTTTTCTCTCTCTGTCCTCAGCTTGCTTGTGCACTCTCTGCTGTGCTTTCAGGGCTCTGACACCATTTCTACCCAGATGCTTTCCCCTGTCATTACTGCACTTACCTGCAAAGCAGCCCAGTGAGCTGGAGCAGTAGCTGTCCCTGTTCTGTAAGTGGGCAGATGAAGTGAGGAGGTGACATCCCATACAAAGTTTGTGACAAAACAGCATTCCTAAAGATTAAGCTTGGGCCCATTTCTGATTCCTTTCTACAGTTAGATAATTCCTGTTGTTTATCATAGGGCTATCTCAAAGAGGAAGAGCACAGTTTTGAAAGAGGAGGGGAAAAAATCCACTAAAAATGAAGAATAAAATCCATAAAAGGAAAATTAAGTGGGGGAGATGGACCTTTACAAGATTGAAGGGTCTGGAAACATATTGTACATTTCCAGACACTGGAGTTAAGGGCTCATTTAGAATATTTCAGATATACTGGAGTTTGACAGTTCTTTGGTTTCCACATCAAACAATCTGTAATTTATTGCCCTGTATAGGGACTGTGTTTTTATCATATTGCATATTCTCTAGCCAGAAATCTAACTACCATATAAGCTCTTGGAAAAAAAAATATAAAAAAAACAACCCTTTGGGGACTGGAATCCAGGCAATATGCTTTCACAGACCCTGAGAAACCAACTTTGATTTATTTCCTTGGAAATAGGGGGAACACACAATTTCTTAGAGCATTACGACTGATTCCACAGGGCAGGATCTTGCTGCCTTTCTTCATGTGCTCGGTGTAAAGACCCAGCCCTGCAGTGAGATCCGTGTGAACGGGCCCTGCGCTGCTCTTCGTGGGGTTTACAGGAGGAGGAGAACAAAATTTTGAAGTTTTATGAGGCAGTAAAACACGGAGCTCTAGATGGAGTTAAAAAAAAGTAGGCAAAGAAGGGTGAATGACTGAAGACAAAATATACTTAGTTTGCAAAAGCATGTGCTGGGGGTTAAATAGCTATGTTTGAAGCTGGCTTGATCAACCAATATATCCAATATTTGTTTGTAGATTTAATGGCCTGTTTCTCGGAGGCCTTACTGCTGGGAGAGGGCACAGCGGAGGTCACCCAGAAGTTAATTTGGAAAGAGGCCAAAAGGCCACAACTTGATTGAATCAAATGTAAACAAAATAGGCCTGGGAACAGCGCGATGCCCAAACGCGTCTCAGGCCTCTCGCTCAAAATACAGAGCATGTCCGAGCACTGGGGACCAGCGATGGGGGGCCACTCTTGGGCAGCAGAGGGTCAGATCTGGTCCCTGCACAGAGAAACATGTCACTGGTATGGAGGCGGCTGTCCTTGTGGGGTGCCCCAAGAGCTAGCGTGTGGAGGCGGCTCATCCTGGTGGGTGCTTCCAAGGGAGTTGTCAGGTCCCGGGAAAAGCCTTGCCAGGTGCTGTCCCAGCTGGCTCAAAGTGGGGAAAACCATTAAGTCTATAGTGGGAGACCCTGGGGAGCTGAGGAGTTTTCAGGACTATAGTTCCCCTTCAGAAAAAATCCGTGACTTTGACAGATTTGGTGGAATCATGTCTCTCCGTGGCCCATTGGGCTTTGTGAGGTTTATTATTCCCACCGTATTTTAATTCCCTAGCCAGATAAAGCAGCATAATAATTAGAAAAATGCACAAACTACTAGATTGTTAAACGAAGTGATACATAATGCTTGTCACTCGCAAATACAATATTTAAGTTGCACCAAAACGGGTCACTGTTGGCTGATTTTCCACTTTCAAATGTAGTAAGTTAACACTACAGTATCTGAAGCACTGGATATGTGTAATATAATTTATCAAGTCCTCAAAAGAAAAGTTAATAAACACAATAATTGGACACGCCTTTTGTTCAACATTATTAAACAGTTTGTAACAATTAAGATATTAGAACCACATGTTGTTGAAAGCAACCAGACATTGCAATTATTTCTTACTAAGGCTATTAAATAAAATGACAGAGAAGATTTTTATTTTAATGATAAATGCATTTTGGAATGGATCAGCTAATTCCTCTTTTACTGCACAAAATAATCTATAGCTCCACCAAGTCTAGGCCTGGTATTTAAAGAGTAACAACGTTGTCCTTTTGAGCTGTGCCTCAGCTCTTATTAACACACCACTGTAAATGCTCTTTTGCAGCCTCCAACTCCATATGGAAGTGGCAATTACAGGATTTTCCCTGGCCAGTTAGATCAGGGGAAGTGTGACCCTCTCTAACTAGAACATAATTAAATTTTAATGTATTTTATTGTTTGGAAGGTTTTTAAATCCAAAAACATTCTTTCCCTCCGTCTTGCTTTCAGCATGAAGCACTGCTTGCCCGCGCCAGCTATCGTGCGTCAGGGCTGTATCTGCAAACATCCCTGCTTTATCAGGTTTGTTGTGGGAACGCTGTATCCGCAGGTCACCCTAAATGGGTTTTCTTTAACAGCCCGAGATTAATTGAACTCGGTGTTTGTGCGTGTGTTTTTAAACAGACGGTAACTGGCTAACTTGTAATCTGGGCTCTGTTTGCTGAAGTTTCTTGCTGGTTTTACATATGGTCTTGCACGACATGGAGGAGCGTAACGGGTGCACTGTTAAGCCCCATGCTTTTACTGCTTGCGGCAGTTAAATTTGCTGTGGAATGTGAGGTATTTCCCATTTTAAGTAAGGAAAGGGTGGTAAATAGTCACATTTCTGGCCGTGCTCAGTGATGCTAGAACCTGGTTGTGCTTGAGGACCTGAGCATCTCCCAGGTGCTGAAGTTACTACTGCTGTCTGCTACTGACCTGTTGTTCTTATTGAAGGCAGTGGCAAAACTGTCAGCATTCTAGAGGCCCCATATTGGCTGTTTTTTGGATAAAATAATTAATTGTAAGATTTTCCTCAGAGCACCCAAGTCCTTTGGTCCATCCCCATGTGTACTTTTTTTCTTATTTCTATGTAGTGTACCTCACCTCTCTATGTAGTATCTCACCTGTACTTCCTTTCTACTAATGCCACTTTCATATCTAGTAGTCTCTTTGCTCACCAGTGGTGTTTCACCTCTTATCCAGCATCAGAATGGGTGTTTAGCTTGGTTGTGACTGTAGGAGCAGCGAAGTTTTCCTGTGCAGCAAGGAAATCCAGCACGCAATCCAGCAAGAATGGGAAACTGGGGTGGCTGAGCTGGATGGCTTGGTGTTTTGGATAGCTTCTGCATCAGTTTGTTTGGCATTCAGAGCATTTAGGTAATATAAATAGCATTTTATTGCTCTCCTTCCCTGAAATTCCCTCATTGCTGTGGTCCTGTGTAAGAAAAGGGATTCAACTTTGCCCCTGTGGCTTCAGCTCCAGGGGGGATCGTGCAGGGAGGCAGGTGCCTCAGGTGTGTCCTCCAAACAATGCGGTGGAAATCAGCTGGGGAGAAAAACACCTTTAAAAGGGATTAATTTTCCTTTGAGTCCAAAACAAGCAGCTGATGCACAGTGGCGCTTTAAAACAAACACCAGATATCCTGTACTGGCACTGGAGTTTATCCTGTTGCAGAGGGAACAAACCTGGAGGAATCCTTGTGTAGCAAAACAAGTGGATCCATTGATCATTGATACCAAATGAACAGTTAATTACAGTTACTCTGGGCATTGCTAATCATCTCAAATATCAACTTGTGCTGTGACTCAGCCTGGTAATGTGATCAGTAGAAGATGGCCAAGGTGGGTGTCCTCTCCAGTGGTCCCTGGCTGACCATGAACGCCCATGGGGCGGCAGCAGCAGGTCTGGTGCTGCCTGAGGGCTTCTCAAAGTGAGGGTTGCTCCCTCCTGGCAGAAGTGATGGCCCTCAATCCTTGGCTTTTGCCAACAGAGGCACTTTCTGTCTGCTGAGGGGTCTGGGGGCAGGTTTTCAGCAGAGGGCTGGGAAAAGACTTTTCCCAGCTCCTTTTCTTTGAAATTTAATTACAGTAGCAAAGCACACAGCCCTGTCTGGAGTTGGTGGGATGACTGGTAGGTCTCTCATTTTTGCATTTCTCTCTAAAATTTGATTTAATGTCAAGGTTTTTAAAATGTGGTCCAGACAGAGGATTGGGATTGTGGGAGCTAATCTTCATCTTCCAGAGCAGGCCTGGAAGGCAACCTATGGTCGTCTTGGCCGCAGAACAAACCTGATTGCTTTGTTCTTTAGAAAGAGACTCACTAACAATAATGTTACTTTTGATTCCAGCTCGTGGTGTGTAACCACGTAGCAGCCACATTGTCGAGGGAGGGAGGAAAAAGCAACGATGTCAGATTTGCCTTGGGCAGGTTGGGCCAGCTCCATCACGAATCCTGCTGGCTGCTCTCTTCCTGCAGGCTTCAGGAGGCTGTTCTGGGAGCTGCGCTTTGGTGTGCACGAGGTGTTTGGGAGCTGTGCCACCTGCAAGGGCCCTGCTCAGACCTAGAGCTGTACCCGTGCACCAGGATTCAGGGAGCAGGAGCTGCTTCTGGGACCTCTCCCAGTGCTCTGTCCCACCTTGGAGGTAGCTGCCAGCATAGACTGCTGCAGCCCCTTGAGCTTTCAGCCAAGCCATGATGCTGTCAGAAAGTGAAAGAAGTTCTGTACGTTTTAGGTAATGAATGATTTGTAATCTTGCTCCTTTTGTTACACCTGCTGACAAAGCAGCTGTTTGTAATTAGGCAGGTCTCTGCTCTGGCAAACCCTTTCCCTTGTCAATAAGGCTGCTTTAACCTGTGTGTGTCGGTGTATGTGTAAATAACTATCATGGCTCAGGAAGACTTTGTCAGTTAATGCTGTTGCTCTTTAAACTTCTTAGCTTGCTCTTGACATGTAACTAACTGCAAAGGCCAGGTTACATTTTAGTGCTCTCACTGTTGTAGCGTGTGCTGCAATAAATGGCCTTTGCGGCACATAAAACTTGAGAGCAAACAGGGAAGGTTAGGTTGCAGCAATATTTATTGTCTATGGCCTTGCTTGGCTGTGTTGTGAGGGAACAGTATTTAAAAGAAGAAAAAGTGCTCTACTGTTTTTTTCTGAGGACACATGTAAGAAGATGCTGTCTTGTGGAGCACTGTCAGCAAGGGGAACTGAGGGACAGCTGGCTGAGGATGGGTGTCCTGTAATCAAGACCTGTCATGGTGGGCAGGAAATTACTTTTTATTCTTGGCAGAACCCTTCAAGTGCCTCCTGCCTGTGAGTGGGGAAGGAGTGCGTTGACCTTTTTGGGCAGCGCATTGCTTCTAAACATGGAGGGTGAGACTTGTGTAGGTACATTTCAGGGCTGCCTCTGCGAGTGTTGGGTCTCTCTGGGGGAGGGTATAAAGTCACCAGTTTTAAATCTAATTTAAATGGTGAGCTCTGTCAGCTGGTGGCTGTGCATTTGTGTGGGAGAATCACCCCAGGGCAGGACTCCTCTTGCCTGCTGCTCTCCCCAGGATGCTGAAGTTTGCAGGCTCTGCTTTAGGTGGATACTTTAAATAATGCTGATAAATTGCACCCCAGTTCATCAGCAGTGTCCATGATGGACCCTGGATGTTTCCTCTTGTTTGTAGGCCTATCCTAGGATGCAGATCCTAGTACTGACACTTGAAAAGCTGTGTTTCTGAAGTTAAATATTCTTCCTCTTTGGGTTTCAGAAAGCAGCAGCTGTACTCTGAGTGCAGAGAAGTGTGGTGACCTTGCCCAGGAGCCAGCCCAGCCATCAGCCGTTAATTAGGGACCATGGAGGCTGGAGACCCCCCGTTCCTGGGATTACTTCTGGTCTGGTTTGTCTCAGTCGAGTGCCTGTTTAATGTGAAGTGCATAAATACTTGTGGCAGCAGGGCCTGGGGCCCTGGGCTCCCCGCTCCAGCTGGGCGCCTTCTCCAGCAGTGCTGGCCCCGTCCTGCCTGAAGAGCCCTGCTCCCATGTCCCAGCTCTGCCTTCTGCACAGGACTGATGGACAGAACAGTGACTGGCGGATGGCAGAGGTGGCCCCCAAGCTCCTAAGTGCATGTCCAGGGCTCAGCAAGGCACCAAGTGCTGTGGTGCATCCTCAGGAGGGAAGGCTGGCTGCTCTCTCTTCCCGTGGCAAATACCCCCAATCTTGTTAGCGATGGGTCTTTCTCCTGCTCCATGATTTAAGTCTCTGCTGAAATCAACAGCTCAGTAATTACCCTTGCACTAGGGTTCTCTTGTCTGCTAGTAGGTAAGTGGCTGGCAAGGCGGTTGTTGGTCCCCTGTGGCAGCCCTGTGGAGCTGGGGATGCTCAGCAGGGCTGTTTGCAGTTGCTTTCTGAGCTTTCGGGGCCTTGGGACAAAACAAATGCAAAACTAAAGCTAAAAAGAGCACCTGGGAGGGCAGGGTACCCCTTGGGGTGGCAGTCATGGGGAGGGGGTATTCTAGGAGCAACCTCTGCACAAGATAACATTGTGCACAAAAATGCATGTTTTGATAATTCCCTGTCTGCTGGGAGCTTCTAGGGAAAAAGGGGAAGCTGCTGGGACAGATTTGTTTGTGGAGTGGCAGAAGGAGAAGGGGAAAAAAAAACCCTTCCGACACAGCTCTCGGCTTGCTGTTTCTTACCTGGTGCCAAGGACGAGATGTCTTCTCTCAGGCAGCCCTAGCAGACGTCGCTGACAGCCGGAGAGCAGCCACGTGTGCTGGAGCCTGAGCCAAGAAGAAATCTCTCAGCCGCTCTGATGTGAGCGGGGCCAGGCTGGCTGGCGGGTGGGTGAGGGTGGCAGGGACCCACACTGTGCCGTGTGCCTGCCTCAGGCATGGTGGTCCCCCTCCCAGAGAAACGTTTTTAGCAGGTAGCTCAGGGTACGATAGTGGTACAACACCAACCCATCTTCCTAGGTGCTCTGGTGTGGGAATGCACTGTCCTGGAGCCCAGATGTGTGCTTGGTTGAGAGGTAAAAGCACCACTCTCATGTGCATCCACCGTGTGTTTTTTGTACCCACCACTTAAACTGGGCGCTGGCCTGTGGTGGAACATCCTGACCTCAGGTAACAGGCTGAGGGCGCCTTCCTTTGAGGCCATCTCTGCTTTGATGCCTGAATGACGTGATGGTGATGAGGTGGTTGCCTCCACCTCTCTCTCTGTATTGTTCCTTGTGCTCCTGCTCTGTCACTGCTTGTTGTCTGATCTTTTATCTCCTGGTGACGTATGTTTTAGGATTTTCTGAGTGCCTTTTGGATGGCATTGCAGGGTTCTGCTCCAACACAACTAAACAAACATGGAAAATATGGATAATAGCAATGGATAGGTCCTGGCCCAGATAGGCTCCCACACCCCTCCTTTGCTCAGTTGCCAACCCCCTGAGGGGTGGCTGCTTGGCAGGTGGACAAATTGGACCATGTTCTCCTGTCTAGTGATGCAGAGTGGATGGCCAGGAGACGGGAAGTCATCTTCTACTGTGGATGGTGGTAGGAGAAGGATAAACTTTGTTGGGGAGAAGGAGCAGGAACACGGTATCAGTGAAGAAGTAGCATGGGAAGCAGTTGTGGCATACATTGCTTGCAGCTAGCAAGGAAAGAAGCATCTTTGCAATGCTTTTTCTACCCACTGGCTCTGGTGGGTGAACATTCCCTTAACAGGCATAGATGGGTATCTGCCTGCTGGGGACATCACTCTGTGACCCCCTTTCATTCCTCCAGGCAGTCTGAAAGCCCACTGCAGTGCTCGTGAGATACCAGCTCTTTCCCTCATGCAGGTTTAACAGTCCACCTGTGGGATTAATGTGGTGGTCTGCTCTCATTTATCCAGATACAGGTGTTGTCAGCACAAATGTTCACCTGGGTTGTACACCCAATGTCCTCAGTGAACCGGTGATGTAGCAGGAGGTGCTTTTGTACAAGTGGCACCAAATCTGGAGCAGATATGGGCCCTGTAGCAGAGACAGAGCAAATGATGCAGGTCAGCCCAGCAAAGTGAAGAAGAGCTGCAGTGTTTTTGTGTTGTTGGTTTGCTTTTTCTACAGAAAAAGAAAAAAGAAAAAAAACTGGTAACATGTAAGAGTCCTGTTCTGGCAGGAAAAGATTCAGACAGACTCCATCAAGGTGCTGGAACATAATCTACTACCTGATGCGACTGCGTTGAAGTTAATGATTGGTTTGGGAGTTTGAAAGAGACCTGTGTTTAATGGGAGTGGAAGGAGGTCTGTATGTAGGAAGGGATGGTGAAGTGATGGTTTGTGATCAGGAACACAAAGGAGAAGAAGGAACAGCAGCTTCTCACAAGGAGCATTTCTGCAGCATTGGCATCAATGTGGGGCTCGGGGCACAAGCTGGGAGCAGATGGGGAGTCCCCAGGTCCTTAGCGGGCTGGGCTGGACCCCAGGGCCCCACTTGGCACTGTGCTGTTCTGGTCCTTCTGATTGCTGCACAAAAACAAGCCATACATAGCTGCATGGGGAAGGGGAAGGAACTGCCCGTAAGGTGAATGAGCTGGTCGTAAAGCCTGGGTTATCTCTTCTTCGTGTGTGCCCTGTGATGAACGAACATTTGTTGGGGTCAGGGAAGTGGCACCTCCCGTACTGAGGGAGAGCAGGCAGGAGCTTGTCCTGGTGCCAGTGCGGGCTTAACCTGCGCGGTTGCAGGAGCATCCTGTCCCGGGCACCGGCCAGCAGTCACCAAGCTGCAGCAATTCATAACAGCTTGGCAGCCCCTTCTGCTGCTGACAGAGATTTACTGTCCAGCGTGGACTCATTTTAATTACTGCCAGCATTTAGGGGTCTTTATCTGTCTTCTTTTACCCATAGGGATATTGTCAGTTTTGATAGCTAATCTAGAGTGAAGTTGATGATCCATAAAGTAGGGCAACCCTTTGGCCAATAATTCAGTGCTGTCACCAGCTTCTTTGTGCTATCAGGAGAGTGACCAGAAAACCTGATTTACTGACAGCTGAGTGTCTTCTCTGCAGTCTGTGAAGGTAGGAAAGGGGGTCCTGCTGTGCTAGTGGACCCAAGGTGAGTGTCATAGGAATTCTTCCTATTCCAGGAAACAGCATTTTGAGGGGCCTACTAAATATAGAGTGAAATACTTCTGTGTCTGGAGAGCACGATACAGACTTTGAGCCCTCCTTGCCCTGAGCAGGAGTGTGATGCTGGCAGGGACCTGGTCTGCTGAGTATTGCTTCAGCAGTGCAAAACCTGAGGTGGTTTTAAGCAGGCAGCACAGGGAAGTGCAGAATTTGCTTTTCAAGCAGCTGATAAAACAGCTGACATGCCCAACACAATGTTTTTCTAAGCACTGAAAATGGCTTTTCCAGGTCCAAAGCCTGCTTCCAGGTTATTAACATTTGATTAGCAATTGCTCCTTGTTGTGCTGAGCTTGAAATAGGAGTACAATTAGGAACAGGTTTCTTTGCTTCATCTGCACTGCCAAGATGTATCCAACCAGAAGGGCCATAACAAAACTGCCAGTGTGACTGTCCTGCTGCTGAAATGGGCTCTTCTGTCCGTGGGCTAGTGTTGTTGGAAGGGCAGCGATGCCTGGCTGTGCGTGCACACATGCACTCAATCTTGCAAGGCAGAAGTACAGATCCTGGTATTTACAATTTACAAAGCTTTAAATTCCCTTATTTTTAGTGGCATTTGGTACTTAGTGCCAGGGAACATTGAATTTTTCTGTAATACGCATTGTGTTTTGTTGCTGTCCAAGACAGAGAAAGCTCTCTAGAGCTCAGAAAGAAGCAAGTAAAATTGATGCTATTGATGTTGCATCAAGTTTCGGCTTGTGCATGCTCCTGTGCTGCCAAGGCAGTCTGTCCACAGAAGGGATGGAAAGGAACAGAGCTGGGAAATAGGAAAGCAGAGGGGAGGGCATCAATGCATCCAATGATGACGGTTGGTTAAATAATAAAGGTAATATTTGCTAATAAAAGATAATTCTTTCCATGCTATTTCTAGGGCTAATAAGCAAAGGAAGTGGAGAGAATCGATTCTCCCTGTTGCATGCTTGTGCGTGATCAGGCCACAAAATTCAAAACACATGAGTTTTTGAAAAGTCCACAACTTTAGGCTTTTAAAATGGGTTTCTTGCCTTGATTCTTGCTTGCGATCAGATAATGACCTTTGTAAGCAAAACAACCCCAGCTGTATTTCATAATGGGAATATACTTCTGTACATTGTAATGAGCTGTTAACAGGGAACAGTATCGTGTGAAAATCTGCACTTTTCCCATGATGCTGCCCTGATTTAAAAGCCACCTATAAATTATTCAGTGTTGCAAATTTAAAGGGTTAGGATTGGCTGTAAGATATATCCCCACCCCCCACCCCCCCCCGACAATGTTTTCAGCAGACTGGAATTTAAAATGGAAAAACCTGACCTACTGGGAATCTCAGGGGTTGTGTGGGAAGTATGGAAGTATGGTGGCCTTTGTGTTGGGTGTCAGAAAGCATGTGGTCGGAGTAGGCGACTTACATAATGCAAGGAGAAAGAACAGCGTTGCTCCTTCAAAACTCTTTCTTACCAAGGCTCCTGAAGGATGGCATCCAAAATTTTGTGGACAGTCCTGAGCTGGTATCTTGAGTTGAGTTTCTGAAAGGTTTCTAGCAGAGCCAGAGGTTGGCTTTCACTGCTGGGTTTGGTTCCCGGGGTCCTCTTCATGATGCAAATCAGTACATAGCTGGGCATCCAGAGAGTTTCTGCAGTACAGCACTCTGGATGTGGATGCTCGATTATTAAATGTATATTGCAATTCTGAATATTATTTTAGCTGTGAGATCAGTCTCCATCCTCTCCAGCTTTTTAGGTTTGATCATATTCCAGAGGCTTACTAAAAACATGTGAAGAATTTCAGTAAAACTCAGTGGAACACTTTTATTAAATTTTTTCAGTCATGCAAGCTAAATTAAATGACAGCTCTGTCCACCAAAAGATTACAAATATCAATCAGACTTCCCCCCCTAAACTTATGAAGGAATTAAATGCTTTTCTAAAAGTCTTCTATTCCCCATAATAATCTGTTTGGCTGTTCTATTTACTTTACATATTTTTGAAGTATGTTGAAAGGGATGATTTCTGCCCTAAAGGAGCACAGTGCTTGTATCTTCGTGCCGATATTTTATCTGAATTTGTGGGCACAGTTTTGGTATTGCTTAAATTGATATTTGCAATACTGTGAGCATAGTTTCCAAAATGAGAAAACGGCTATTAAACTACAGTCCAAGGAACACAATGTTGATTTCTTTTTGGAGACAGGAGATTAATGATAAAAAGTATGTTGCAGCTCTCACTGTTTATGTTAAAATTGGAAAAACAAGACCAGGTGGCTCAGTGGGCTGGTGGGGTGGTGAGCTCTGAGTGAAGTGGTTGTTAAGAATGAGGAGTTATAAAGATTTCAACATACGGTGGCCCGTCCAAATCCAGCTGAGTCATTACCCTGCGTTGCTGCATCTGTTTTTGTCTGGTCACTGTATGGTTATGAATAATTGTATAAATCATGCTGGGACACCCCAGGGAGCTTTCCTTGCAGAAATGCTCGGCACACTGTTCTGATCTGGCTTGTTTTTTGAGCTTCAGGGAGACCACAGGACAAGCCAAGGAACAAATATTTATATGGAAATCAGCTGGGACTGCCTGGCATCCCTTGTGCCAATGCCCTTGTGTCCAGGGTGGGGGCATGATTTAAAAGCGTGAGCTTGGAAGTAAAACTGATGATGTCTGAGCTGGTGGAACTCATAGTCAGGAGCAAAGGAGGTGCCCCACGTGTTTCTTTCCGTGGTTACTGTGCAGATGGGAGATGAATGCCCTGCAGACACCTCTGAGACATGTGCATGCGCGCAGACTCCCACAATTAGCTCTCTCGTTTACGTTGGATACATTATAATGTATTTTTGCCATTATGGTTTAGCAAAGAAGAGCAGATATGATTGTAAACTCTTGCAGCTGGGTGAATTGTGATTAAGTTAAAGCTATCTCACTGTTACATACTACTTTAGTGATCACTGGACTATGTATTTTCCTGCCTCTTACTATAGGCTTTAAACCACAGGACATGAATAAACTGTAATGTTAGGGTAGTAGTCGGTTCCAGTTGCTATTTAAGGATGGAGAAGCTATGTTCAGCCCACTGAATATAATTTCATGAAGCATGTAGACCATGGTGGAGGTTGTGTAATGGTAGTTGATCATGGCTGTGGCTGTGGCTCTGGCTGTAGCTTCGTGGCAAACAAGGCCTGCATGGGAATCATTACATCTAATTTGGCTGCTTGGGGGTGGCCTTTCAGCAAAAGCAAACCTCCTTTGCCTCTCATTTTTTTTTCACTGCTTCCCTGGATCATCTTCTTTCTGTACCATTTTGTTTCCTGAAGGAATTTACCTGGTCATGTTTTGCTGCAGCACATCCCCTCTCCTAGAGGAAAGGTGCTGGCTGAGACAGTGAAGGCGCGTGCTGATGCCCAGACAGGTTTGCAGGACTGAGAATGTCTCGATGCCTGCAAGTATTACCACGCCCATTGCACACCACAGTCAGCTTGCATTGGCCACATCCACACCTTCCCTTCCCCATGGCTGAGGATGCTGCACTTTCTCCAGATGGTGCTGTAGACTGCACAGACTGTTTCAGATAAAGCCAGGTTAAAAGCCAGGGCTTCGCTGGAGCCCTGTGAGTGGTAACCCTGGGTTGTGGTGTGTAGAGGGGCTCTGGTTATATTCACGCTCAGAGGGCTCCAGGGCTGTGCTCGTGTTTCACGTTGCTCCCTCTGCACCCACTTCCCAGCTGTGCCATGCAAAGGAAGGAGCAGCACAGGGTGGCCGCCAGCCACTGTGTGGAGACATGCAGCTTGTGAGGCCCATGTGGCATTTTTCAGAAAGTTCCCATTTTATTATGGCTACAAAGGCTGAGAAATTAAGCTGCTAATTTTTAGCATAAAAAAAAAAGAGTAATACAAGAAATACTCAGTAATTTCAACGTTTGAAAACAAACAATTGAAAAATTCTGGTTCCCCCACAACCTCCTCCGCCCCTCCCACTAAGCTTATTAAATCTGAAAATATCCGAGAACTTAACTCTCTCTTCTAGAAAGTTCCTTAGGACTCTGCTGTTTCATGTGAGTAATGAAAGTTATGCTGCTGACATGTACGGTGAGGTCCCTGCTGTTTTGCTCCATGCCTCAGATGCAGAAGTGAGCATCCTGTAGCCGCATGGTTGCGGTCCCCTTGGTCCATAAGGGGCTTTTTTGTGTGTTCTTTTTTAGTGGTTGTGCACTGGGGCAATGAGCCCTAACCGGTATGTGACACCTTCATTATATTTTCAGCTGATAAACTGCTCCGAGGAATGCTGCTAGCTCTGTCATTTACCAAGTCGTTATTTACAGTGAGCTTATTTATTGCTGAATTCCTTATTTGCAGCGTGAAGATGTGTTGCAGGATTTGACAGGCGTTGTCTGTCCATGGCACGTGGCTGCATGAACCATGGTGCTTCTTTTGCGTTTGGGCTCGATGTCCTTGCCCAAAAGGTGTGTGGTAACTGGGGGGCAGTGCTGCTGCAGCCTGCGGGAGGGCTGACAAGGTGTCACTGCCAGGAGTGGGGTACAGGTCTCGCGGTACCATGGCATGTGAGAAACACCAGGCTCGGCAGCAAGAGACAGTGCATGACGTGCCTTTGAGCATGATTTCCCTGAAAAACATTTCATAAACACTGGGGGCTTAGTTTGGAAGAGAGAAATGCAAAGAGCGATAAGGCCTGAGCAGTTGCCGTGCTTGGTTTGTGTGAGGTCTGCCCCGCACTACGCCCAACTCTGCATTGGCTTTGCTTTTTTTTGTGGTCATGCAATATTCTGGGAAAGGCCTGTAACTATCTAAATAAAATAAAGCTCCTGAAGAGTGAGTTGGACATTCTGAGCCAAAGCCTGTTGAAGGCCACGGAAACTCATCCCCCGAGCTTCCCTGAGTGTCGGGGGCATGAGCTGCATTTTACCTCCTAACGCGGGTGTGGAGCCAGGCTATCTCTGGTTCAGGGTGTGTGGGCACGGCCGGATTGCTGCTTGCTCTGAGAAGAAACATCAGGTTAATGCTGCAGTTGCCAAAATGCTTATGGTGGTGCTGGGGTGTCCTTGTCCTCGGTTGCTCCCTGCTATGGACCTGTGTGGGTCTTTATCACCCAGCTCGGAGCCCCTGCAGGGCTACAGGATGCTTTTGGGGAGGGGAGAAATGCATCAGGGAACACCCCCCCACACCACTACCACCTTTTCTTGCAGTGTCCTTTTGTCTTCTGCTCATAAAAGCATGGCTGTGGAAAGGGGGCAGACTGCTGCGCGCCCAAAGGAGAGGTTTGCTGTGTTGCTTCTGCCTGCAGGGCACGGCGCGCACAGACAGCACGGCCAGGAAAACCGAAGTGGTCTCACGTCGAGCCATTTGTTTTTCATTATGCTATGCTACTCTAATATAAACAATAAGGTATGTGGACATTGTCGTGGACAGAGAGCCAGATGCTGAAAGCATTCCTCCAAGGCTGTATAAACTTCAGCAGCTAAATATTTTAGGAACTGTTTTCTAAGGCTAGCCTTAATAGTTTAAAAATATAACCTAGATTCCAGATATTAAAAAATGCCTTGAAAGGCACGCATATTGCTGCAATAGATGGAAACAACTAAACCCCTGAAGTAAGCAGAAGGCTTCAATTTTGCAATATCTTCTGTTAGTTATCCTTTTCGTTATTTTTCTTAATACTGAGATTAAATTCAAGAAGGCTTTTAACAGTGTAGTGGTAGTGATAGAAATTTTCAGCATTTATTAATGGGCTGACTCACACTTTCAAAGTGAAGCTGGGTTTATGATGAAATAGCTGGGTTCTTTTAGCAATAGCATAATCAGAAAAGTCAGTGGGAAGAGGAAGCCAGTATCTTAAAGATGTGTCTAATCCTACCATGCACCGTGAAGGGGCAGCATTGAGAGCTCTCACCCGTGTTTGAAAGCAGTCCTGACCCTGCATTCAGTGGAGGTATTCAAATCTTCATCTCAGAGATGTGCAACCTGTCACGATTAGTTAGGACTTGACTTTAAAGCACTGGAACTGTTTTTCTGCTTGAAAATACCAGAGTTGCTTTGTGTGGATTACAGATTCTGTCACTGCTTTGCTTTGCCTAGCAAAGTTAAATCCTGCCTTAATCCACTGCTGTTAGAAAGCTCATCTCCACAAGCATCTTCAAAAACACATCAGGAAACGTGAGAGCTTTGGAAGAAAAGCCTGGCCGTGGGGGAGGATGTTTGTAGGTGCTCCGTCATCACTGTGCTGACTGCCTTAGGCATGGCTATGCCAGGACAAGGGCTCTTTGCACCTCTGAGGTAGGATTCGTGATGTATGGGGCTGTCCTGGTTGCCCAAAGTGGTGTCAGTGCCCCTGGAAACGTTGAGGGCATTACTGAGCCAGTACTTCTGGCTGAGATTGAGAGCAGCTCTTTGTTTTATTTTCTCATGTCCACTCCATGCTCTGCCAAAGGACTGAATGAGTGGTCCGTCAGTGTAAGTCTTCTCTGGATGTGGTGGGCTTGATTTTCTGAGCTGCTCTTTTCTTGCAGATCCCAAAAACTTAGACTAGCATCCTCTCTACTTCAAGAGTAAAGAATGAGATTTTTAGGTTATTTTTGTGGGGCACCATACGGATCTGAGAGATCTGTCATTTCTTTTCACACGTGTTACTTCTCAGATAGGTGATAATCCATGACAGCCATGCACTGTTGTCTTCCAAAAGATTGCCTTATATCGAATTGACAACATGAAGACCCATGGTGGCATAGCAGGAACTAAGCCAGGGGCTGAGTTCAGCTGCCCCCTGTATGTGAGTGGGTGAAGGATGCTTGCTTCTGCTTGCCCTTGACCACTGACTGCAGCTCAGCTGCACCAATTGCTCCTGTGTCCAACTTCTAGGGGAAAAGATGAGCTTCATCTTGCCACTAGTTTTTGTCATGACAGCAGGACTCAATCTAGCTCAAGTCTGTAAATGTGTTGGCTGCTGACCCCCAGGCTTCGGTGGCTGGTAGATGTCCTCCAGCCTCTGGTGCAAGGCTCACTGGGGAAAAGCCAAGGATCAGAGATACTCAGTGTGGTTTTGTTTCCTCCTGTTTCTTCTACTGAGGTTTTGTGTGTGGTTTTGTCCATGAATGAACCTGAGCTCTTCAGTGCTTTGATACAAGGCATGCACTGGGGTCCTGGCTCACCATTCTGGCTTCACCCAGTCCTGTCCCCTTCTTGTCACCCAATCCCCCTGCAAGTGAGAGATGAAAAGGTAGGGAGGGTGGCAGAAGCTCATAAATGACTGTCACATCCTGTCTTTCAGCTGCTCAAAGGGATGGCTCTGCCCCACCAAAAAGCCATAGGCAAAACCACGGAGGAGGAGGAGGAGAGCGGAGACTGCGATGATGAAGATGACTGCAGCAGAGGCTCTGGGGATGGAGAGCTGCGAGTGAGGAACCAGCTCCGGTTCTTAGCAGGTGATGGGGATGGTGGTCCTGCAGCGGCTGTCCCTCTGGGGTTTGTAAGACTGGGTGACAGCACGAGGAGCTGCTCAGCTTTCCACTGCCATGGCCCAGAGGCTGTTTGCACTCAGTGTCCTGCTGGCTAGCCTAAGTGCTGCTGAGACAGCAGCTAGAAAAGTGATGCTGTTGCTTTTCCAGGTGAGTTTTGCAGGGGTGTGTTGAGGGCAGCCTGGCTGTAGTTATGTCACCGTCTTCTCTCATTCCCTCTGCTGCCCACACTTGTGCGTTTAAAGGTGAGCTTCTCTGCTTTGTGGAGGGCTTCAGAAAATCAGTAAAGATGGCTTGACTGCAGCAAAACATCTTGGTTGTTTCTGATATAGGGTTTAGAGACCTAGGGTAATTTAAAAGCTTCATTTTTCAGAAGTGATTTAGGTACTCAGGAGCCTAAAATTGCATTGACTGTCAGTATGATTCATGTCTTTGGTTGCTTTGAAAATGGCTACAAAGCATCCTGATGCTTCAAGGTTACATTATTAGTAAGGTCAGCTATATTATTAGTAAGGTCATTACTAGTAAGATCACCCAGTCACCCACTGGGAGGAGGAAGTCAAGGTCCATTTGCTACTTGGGGAGTCACAAATCTGTTGGTGTGTGCCTTCTCTCTGACCCCCTAACTGCTGCTGTCCTCCTTCTGACTCCGTGGAGCTCAGCAGCACTGTCTGTTGTGCTCACATGAGCAAGACCAGGCTGCTTGAGGCCACGTCCATTGTGGATGTGTGGTGTCTGCTGAACGTGGGTCTCCGGCTGGGGGTTTGGTCCAATTAATGCTGGTTCCAGTGCTGTGCTTTGCTCTTCGAGAGACCAGACAACTGAACCTGGATAAAATCAGCTTTACTGCTTTGAAGTTTAAGAGGCAAATTTGGGCTCTTAAACGAAGCACAGATGTTTATAAATTCCCTTCCATTGGTCTGGGATAATTAAAATATCCTTAATGAAGTGAGAGCTGAAATATTAAATGCCAGTTTCATATCAAAGATTATTGACACATTATGTAAAATATATAAAATACATATATTCAAATATTGGTTAAGGGAGGGAAAAGGCTTTTTAAGTCCTCCAATCCAGGTCTGAAAGAGAAATATGTAATTCGGAGAAGGATAAAATGTCCTTTCTTTCATCCAAGAACTAAATATCAAAGTGTATGTTAAGGAAATGCAGGTGATCCAGATTGTTCCGAGTTGAGAGCAGAGATACGTGTTTCATTTTCCATGATCTTTGTGTCACACTTCTATGCTATTTTAACATGTTTCTAATTTCCTCTTATAGCTTTCCTTATAATATCATCAGTGATCTCTGAAGCTGTGTATATAATCCTTTCTGCCGCCTTCTGTCTCTCTAGGCTAGTTTAATCACTGTATTGATCTCCCAGATAACCTGCCTGTCTAGCAATTTAGACCTCTCTTGTCACTGTGGTATGTGAACGAGTTATATGTAAAGAGGGCTTATCCTCCCTGTACTACTCTGCTGGAGGGTGTTTGCTGCTGACTTTGCTACAGATTGGGTAAACATTAACTTTACATAGTGAAAAAGCAGCAGTGGCCTGGGGCATTGTCTTCTCATCAGGTTAAGCCTCTCAGGCTGCTAAGAGCACTGGGCTTGACCAGCACAGCTTTTAGGCACTAGCTGGCCTTGGAGGACATGTGCTATGCCATCATGGTGGCCAGAGAGACTTTCTGGATCTTCCTCAGTTGAGCATGGTATTTTGTGTGTGTGTTTTGTCTTAGAGCAAAAAGGCAAGTTGATCTGACAGTGGCAGAATCATATTTGGTTGGTATTATATATAAATTGTGACTCTGTTCAAGTTCTATGTTGGAAACAAGCCCAGGAAAAGTTGCTGATGGTGTGGAAATACTCACTTTCAACATTTTGAGAATATTTCTTTTCACTTTGAAAAGGGTATTTTTCAATTAATTTTTTTCCATCATATCATAAGTACATAAGAAAATAAAAGGGACCAGAAACCATTCCACATTTCCCCCTGTTCCACAAATTCTAAATTTTAGGTTAGCATGCCGATTTGAAATGATGCCAGGCTTTGAAATCTGGAAATACTTTGTGAAACAAACTTTTACATTTAGCGTGGCTTTATCTCCCTCTTTCCCAAGGTGGTTACCCTGTAATAGAGACACAAAGGACTGGGAGCGTCTGGGATTGAGCTGCTGACGGTTCCCTGCTTTTATCCTATGCTGGATGCTATGCAGTGCTCAGGCAGCAAGGCAGCTGGATGGCCAGCAGTGCATGTGTCCTAGCATGGTGACCAAACAGGCAAACCCCCTTCGAGCATGTTTCCCTGCTGGTCCTCAGGTTTGCTGCAGGGGAATGCATCTGGGTGCTTTGCTTTCTTTTTCTTAGAGCTCTGGTTCAGCTCAAGAGGAAATATCCCTGGCCCTGTGATAGCAGCAGAGAACTCCTCCCTCGCTAAGGGTTGACTATGCCTTACAGATGGACTTGGCAGGCAGCTCTGCAGCGTGCGTCGTCCTGTTATCCAAGGGTAACAGGAAAAAAATCATGTGGTCCTGTGAAGTGAGGTTGTGGACTGTGTCTGGGCCACGTGCCCCAGGTTCTTGGCCACGTGCCCCAGGTTCTTGGCCCTGCCTTAAAATCTCATTTGTAATGGGATCACTCTATAAGATAAAGGCTTTAACAAGGCACATAAACATCGTGCTGCCACTGAATCTTTGCAGCAAAGTGGAGTGCAAAAGGATGTGCATCCCACTGAATGTCCCGTCAGCGACATGGGGAGCAGGAGAGGTGGGTGACTCCAGCTGAGTGCAGGCAGGCGCTGCATCTGCCTGGAGGTGAAATGAAAAAGTTGTCAGTTTGCCATCTCAGCAGCCTTTGCATGGGAAAGCTCAGCACTGTCTCACCCAAAATGGCAGGTCATTTGGATAGTGCGTCTGTCCTGGCAGTCAGACTTTCTCCTGCTCCCTGGCACGGGTGCCGCCAGTCCTGCCGGGTAATAACTGCAAGCAGCTGCTCGGTGCTGGCCTCAGCAAGGTGTCCTTCCGAAGGTTTGGAAAACGTGGAGACTAAAAAGGAGCAAAAGGAGGGAAAAAAAAAAGTCTTGAATACAGACTAGTTTTGATTTATCGCCTGTTGTATAAAATGTAACCTTTGTTTCCTATTTATAATGACCCTGTAATAACTGGACAGTCAACTTAAACTTTAATGATTTAAACATACTTGTAAACTGTCAAGTCAAAAGTTTGTGAGTGACTATAAACATATGTTGGTGAGCGCTATATGCTAATAAATTCATTATTATGTTGCCCCAGTGGGAAACATGGAGATGGCAGACTTTTTTTATGATAGGTCTTTTATTGTTTGTCACATCTGCAACACATTAAGGATTTTGAAGGCAGATAATGTTTACAATAAGAGGAGGATTGAAAGCCTTCCAGCTCAGTGAAGAGCGCTTCCTGTTTGTCAATGGAGTAACCGTGGAACTGGCACCCTGTGCACGGAGCTCCAAAAATAGAGATGTGTACATACGCACGCATATATTTATGCCACACCAATGGCAAATCATGCCAGCGAATAAATTATAGTATTTTCCCCCAAATTGCGAGTCAGTGCAAATGTATTCCAGAATCTATGATACAAACATGTCCTCACACACTGCTGAAATCAGTCATCCTGCACCACGTACCCAAAGCAAACAGAGCCTGGGGAAGCTGGCGCTTCACTGCTGCTCCAGACAGCCACCCGCTAATTAGCTCACCTCCGGCGTTCTCGCTCAAGATGCCACTTATAACTGACAGGCCGGTTGCCAGGAAGCCTGAAAATAAAACATGGGTGCTGGAGACGCTCCTGTGCTGAATGGCTTTAGCAGGGGCTGTGGGAGAGGAGGTGCAGCCTTTTCAGGTGGTTTGCAAAGGTGGTGGTGGATGTGGTGTCCTGGGCAGCTTGCAGGCTACTGGGGAGTTTGTTGGGATGAAAAAGGTGCCTTTAGTGGCAGGAGCATCACCCAGGAGCATCCTGAGCAGTCCAGCAGCTGGGGTCAGGGGAAAAGGGGAAGATTTACCCTTCCAAAATATCTGTGTTAGGCAGTAACAAAAGTTGTCTTGGGAACAGATGGATTTGGCAGAATTAAGCAGAAATAGTTTATCCTGGGAAGGGAAGTTGGCCTCATCCCATGAGATGTATAAGGATAGATGTATGCAATAAAGATATATAAAATGGCTTGGCAGCGTGTGTGTGTAAAACAGCTCCCCTGCCTGGCTGTTCGTGCAGGTTGGACAGCAGGGACTGTTGCCTTTCTCATCTCCCTTGGTTATTTATAAGGGCAGAGAGAATTTGCAGCTCGAGCCCCATTGCTGGCGCATTGCTCAGAAAGCACCTTGTTTCTGCACCCTGCTTTCTGCTGTGGCTTCTGCTGCCCAGCCAAGCTGGTGTGTGGTTTTCCAACAGTCCATGCTGTACCTGGGTGCTGGATGAAAGTCAGAATCAGCACCATGTGTCCCTTGCTTTTCCAAGTTCTGTAACTTTAATAGCTTCTGCCTTGTTTAGCCACTGATGTGTCCTCTAGGCTGGGTCATCTCAGGAAGTCTTGTCAAATTTCTTTGGTTGTGTTCCTCTCATTACCCCCATTTTCTCCCAGTCTTGTTTCTGGACATCCTGGGAATCTGAGTTCCTTCCATCCCCATGCTGTTGCAGGGAACAGGAGATGCTGCTGCTGCCATGGCATCTGAATTTATTTTCCATGAAGAGCACCAGGCTGGTTGTCTGTGGTCAGAGAGGGGGTGCCGGGCAGTGGCAGCACTAGAGGCCAGGCAGGGTCAGTTTGTTTGCAGCCCTCGTGGTTTCTACAGCCCATTCCTGTGGGAAGATTTCCTTTAGAAGTGGGTAATGTTGGAAAATGGTTGTCTTTTTGGCCACCTTTCCTGCTTGGCGGGTGTATCTGCATATAAAGGACAGCGTGGTGGATGCACCAAGGGTGCTGTGAGTGCGTGGGCATCTGCTGGGGCTCTCACTGCTTGTGCTTGGAGGCAGCCCAGCGGCATTTAAAATATTTACAAGATCACCTCTTTGGATTCTTTATTATGGCAATTGTTTCTCTGTAAATGCCTTCAGGGTGCCCGTATCCGAGCTGCAAGTATCTGCTGATGCTGCTCTGCCTGATTTAGTGCCGAGCCCGGACAGTTGGTTCATTTGGATGTTTATCTGTCTGCTGAGAGAGACATTTTCAAATACCCAATTTACTCCAAAATACTCCTTCAGCAGGTGGAAAATGTCCCTGTCTGTGTGGATTCTGCTGACAGTGTGGGGACACATGGCTGTTGTGCCTTCCTGCTGTACAGCAGACAGATCTGTTGCAGGACCTGTTACTGTGTGGGGCTCTGCCCCACCTTCAGCAGAGGTGCCCTGTCCTTGTCTCCTGTGACTAGGTGAGCTGTTCTGGTTTGAAGCAGTATCCTTCTGCTATTTATTTTTTTCCTATTCTAATAAAAGCTTTAGGTCTTTTAACTGTATGTTTTGTAGCAGCAACTTTTTTTTCCAAAAGTCGGTGCTGTTGAATGCTTGACTGAAGCAAGGATAGCAGAAACATGCTGTTTTACAAGACATTCATCCTGTCCCAGGGCAAAAATCTGACAAGGCCGAATGTCAGCTAGATTATCCTGATGGAAGAGCTGGAATTGTACCAACTAAAACAGTGCAATAGCTTGATTATTGCTTTTCTATTTCAAGTGTTTGTGTTTGTTGAAATTTCTCCTATTAATGAAAATTTGGTTGGAAGTCAAGAATTCTTTGTCGCTGTTCAAATACAAGCAAGAAGATAGAGGGGGGGTCATGCAAAGCAGTTGGCTGAAACTGTAACTGAGTGTCAAGTTCACTAATTCACTTTTGAAATCAACACTTTTTTTTTATTTTTTTTTTTTTATTATTTGACAGACTGGGAAAATTATTGGTGGCTTTCAGAGATGCTCTTGTTTATAGGACCCTTCAGATGGCTGTTTGTGATGGTGTGACTGTTTCAGGCCTCACAGAATATAAAATGCTGCGTACATTTTAAAGGTTGCTTTTAGCTTTTATGCCGCGAGTCCTTCCAAAGCAATGGTAAGTCCACAGCTGAAAAACTAGGAAGTTTGTGTATTAGTGTAAGTATGCACTTTACAAAGTGCTGCATATATACAAAAACATCTATGAAATTAGTAAGTAAATCCACTGGGTATGTTAATCCCATGTTCTTACTTTTCTAGTCCTGAGTTGTATTTTTTAAAAATATTTTCAGTGTAGTGGTAGCAGGTCTAAATCTGACTGAGACATTTGTATGTTGCATTTTTAGGAGCTGATTTCCACTTCCTTGGTTCCCTTTGACTCGAAGCGAAGAATAACGTACTAGGTTTTTTAAAGCAGGATCAGTGGAGGACATTTAAATCCTTGGTAGTTGTGTAGCCATAAATCAAATGCATCACATTCACAATGTGAGAGGAAATTGGTCTAAATACTTCCGGAATCTCAAATCAATGCAGACAAGGCTGGTTCCTGGCCTCAGTATATGGTGACCGGGTGAAATCCAACAGTCTGATATACCAAAGGTCAGGTGAGACGATTTGCTGCTCTTACACCATACAAACACACAAGTCTTTGTAAGTCTGTGGTTGCTTTTTAGTCCCAGAAGTTTGTAATGCTACTCTTCTGGCAAAAGGTTTTCCCTCTGTTCAGGCTTAAGCATAGATTGAAAGTTTGAGTAACAGTTTGTGTTGTGCCAGAGTGTCTAAGGAGACATTTTTCAACAGTGTAATTTGGGAGCTGATGTATCTTTAAAGCAGTACTGAGTGCAACATTATACATGACCGAACGCATCAAAACAATTTCAAGTATGCAAAGATCTGCCCAGTTGCAATAGTGATAGTCATATTTATCTTTAAAGAATGATTAATCTGTTTTTCTGTGGCTTGAAAATGCATAGGTTCTTCTGAAGCTGGGAAGCACACTTCTTGACTCAATGAAAACTTCTTTCTGTGCTATTTTTCTTCAGGGAGAGACAAAATAGTTTAGATGGATTTCTTTTTAAGGGACGACAATAAAGGAATATTTCAGACAGAAGCAAAGCAGGTGGTACTTGCTAATGGACTGACAAGATAACCTTACACTGATAGTCAGGGCTTCGTATATGGCTCCGTTTGCCGTACAAAGAGAGGTTTGTCTGCAAACCTGATAACAATACAACGTGTTGATTGACTTTTCACACAGGAGATGGTGCCCCTTTCGTGAGTGGCTTGGCTTTTCCTAATTCCCTACTGCAGGTAAGCTGATAAGAGTGATTACAGTGATGTAATAAATGAGTCTGTAGTGAGCAGTCCTTCCTGCTGTGGTGGGAGAGAGCTCCTGCTCCAGAGCATGTCCCAGCTGTGCCAGCTGCTACGTGTGCCCAGCACTTGTGTCGGTGTGCTGGCCCTCAGCTGTAAAACATCCCACAAATGTCCTGTGTGTTGGGCTGGGCTGTCCCACATCCCTGTCTTGACCCATGTCTGCTGGGGCTCCTGGTCTGAGAAAATGATGTATGGGACCTGCGTGAAGAAGGGCTGCCTTCGTTACTGGTAGTGCTTCCACTCCTCTGCAGTCCAGGACAGACTGGCACAGCCTATGTCCTTTCCTCCTGGACTCCTATGTAAGCACCTCACTGCATCGTCTTCAGCCCTGATGTGGAATAAAGGCAGGTGCCCTTGTTAGCTCATCCTTGTGATGACATTGCAATTTGTTGCTTCTGGTTGTACCTCAATGGCTGGGTTTCTTTGACCACCGGAGTACTGCTGAAGGAGGGTAGCCGTGGGACAACACTGCAGCTGATTTGTGGCTGCAGTCCTGCCAAATGGTGGCATGTGGAAACCACAGCACTGGTTGAAAGCACGACTGGGTTGGCAACACTGGGATCCTTTGGAGCATGCCACTGTAATGCTGGGGACTGGACTTAAGGCAGCAAGTATTGAATGTGAAGGACGTCATGCAGCAGGGACACCCGGAGGCTGTATGGAGCCGAGAACACAAGAAGGGAAACTCATGGAACTAAGATCCATCAAGGACTCCTAAACAAAGCTTGGCTTAGAATGGCATTGACATGCATCTGCCCAGAACACATCTTGGGGAAACTGTGGAAAAACTGCAAACGCAATTAACATTGGTCCAGGTGATGCTGCCTCACTGAAAGGGTCTATGAGAGGGTCCTGGGCTCTCAGCTGGGGCTGTTGCATTGCTGTCAGTCATCTTGGCCTGAGAGAGATGTCCAAGAGGATAGGTGTTGTTTCAGGTGGACCATGGAAGTCAGCTCTCTAGAAAACTTGTGTATAACTTTCACAGCACCTTTGAGCCCTAAAGGAAAGAAGATGGGAAATGCTGAATCTCTCCAGACTGCCTTAAAAATCCTGGCATCTTGGTTGCCTTCATTGAATTTGAACAAATATGTGTTTTTACACAGGATATCACGCCAATGACTTAGAAGTGCAAGCTGCAGCATTGCATTATGGCAGCAAGTGAAGGCTCCAGGGAGCTGGTGTTTGCTTAGATGTGGTTGAGTGAGAGCCTACACAGTAGTGATTTCCTTACCGAGATCCATCAGGTTAGGATGGATGCAGACGGAGCATTGCGCTCTTGAAAACTGTTTTTTACATTTTTCTGCGAATACAAGTGCATGTACATGGACCTGATCCTAGCATCTGGCACTGGTGGTTGATAGTCTCCAGCAGCTGGAAACACAAACCTGGCCTGGAAGGAGCCTGTCTTTTTAGCCCTTGCTGAAAAGATAAAGGAAAGAGGGAGAGGGATGCTCCTCCAGAGAAATCTCCCAGGACTCAGTGTTTTCATGTTCCATGAAATTCATGTTTCTTTTTCTCTTCTCCCCAACCCTTGTCTTGCTGTAATTGCAAGTAAAAATAGCTTGCATTTGGGTCTGGACTGCAAATCACTCGTCAGTTCGTGTATTACCAGGACACGATCAGTTACTGAGTCAACACTGCTCTGTTCACTTTCAGTGCGCTTCAGAAACAGGGGAATTCATCATTCATCAGGAAGAAGCTCTCTTCAACTGTTCTGCATTAGCTGTGACCTGTGTGTGCACATCTGCCGTCCTCACTGGGGCCAACACCAGTAGTAACATGAACTGAACCAGGTGTGTCCGAGCGCTGGCTCCACCAATTCCCCGATGGACCTCCACCAGCTTCCCGACCCCTCGCGCAGGGAGATAAATGAGCTGTGAACTGGAGGAGAGATGTCCTTCCCACGCGGTGGATGCTGGTGGGCTGCGCTCTGCCTTTACCATGCATCCCTGGCCCTTGTGGTTTCCAGGGCTTTCATGGCTCTAAGGAGAACCCAGATGGCTTTATTCTGTATCAACAAATTTCACGCAGCTGAGTGCTTCTGAATTGCAAAAGCCAGGTTTCTGTGTTTTGCCAGCTCTTGTGGGTCTATGGTATATCTCACTTTGGGCTAAAAAGGACTGACCCCAGAACTTAACCTCCCCCGTGGTGCTTCTAGGGCAGGTTGGAAGCTTTCTGATGGGGAGACTTTGGTTGGAAAATGCCTCTCTGCTGGAACTGAGATGTGGTGAAGTATGCTGGGGTTTTGGACAGGTTTTCTGTTTTGGAAATAAATTCAAACATCTTTCTCTGCTCCTGCAGTGGGGAAATGCAGAAACAGCCTGTTTGCCCATACTGGAATGTGTAATATTGTCAGCTTTCACTCCAGAGTGGCTTTTTGTCCTTGTTTGAGATTATGTTTTAATTACACCACAGGAAAAATGAAATCTAAATGAATTGATTGGACTTTGTTGGAGTAGTATGTTTTGGCCTCCCCAGTTCAACTTGCCTTTTTTTTTTTTTTTCCAAGCAACAGAAAGTTTGGACACATTTTGCCTTTGTTCTGCTTTGGAGCAGTAGCACATTCCACGTTTTCTGTGGGAATGGAAATCTGGCATTTTGACTAGCTTCTGTTGTTTCAGAAAATGTCTTCAGTGGTATTTAGAGCTCTTGACAATATCTTGCTGTCCCAGGCGCTTCCCGCATGGGTCGCCCTGCACAGGGCAGCTGCAGCAGGAGGCTGGGTCTGCGCCCCGCACGGGTCATAAATACAAACCCAGCCTGAGGACATCACTTGCTAGCAGTGCCTTTATTTTTTGAGACCTTACTTTGAGAAAAAGCCTTGTCTGGTTGTCCTTTGCTGGATACTGAAAGTCCCTGCATGTCCAGGGTCACTGCATCCTATCTGTGGCTGGCTGCTCTCTTGCTTGATGATACGCCGTTATTTGCTTCTAACCGGGCATGCTGGGATGGATGCCCTGCAGTGGCAGGTACTGCTGGTTGCTGTGGGACCTTGCTCGCTCCAGGCTGTGGCTGCTTCGGCAGCTGGACAGGCTGCTGGGGTGTATGTCACCATCTAAGGTCCAACACAGGGCTCCCAGCAGGATTTCTAAAATGTAAATTGCAACTGCAATGTGATACATATCCTTTATTTTTTCCCTTCCTGTTTTAATTCAAATGCACTCAGTATCTTGAGTCTCTGTAAATTCATTGGACTTGGAGCTATTTTGGAGTTGCTTGTGTCCCATGGATACTGGAGACGCTTCCTGCCTGGGGAGTCAGACATCTGCTGAAGCATGTTTTTGGACTTTTGTGTTACACAGACTGCAGTTGGCAGGTGGGAGCTGGTGGTTATTATCAGAGTCTGAGTAATATCCTTTGCCTCGCTGATAACTCTCCACCGGCTGCTCTGCAGCTTTGGTACATGTGCTTGTCCTGTTCTGGTCTCTGTGTAGATCGTTCTGGTAAAAAGTAAATAAAAGTTGTATGCTCCCCAAAATCATAGCGGAACACATCCTGCAATATTTCTTCCTCTTCCCTTGTCCACATAAATCATATGCTAAGGCAAGCTCAGAGAATGTGAAAGAATGCATTTATACCAGAAACGCTCTCCTTTCCCTCCCTTCCAAGGGCAAACTTCTTTGCTTGTGATTCGGTGTCTGCTGTCAGGGAGCACCTGATGTGCTGTCGCGTTTGATTTCTGTTCCTGGCACTTGTAACTTTATTTCTGCTGTTGCAAAGATGAAAAGAGGCTCAAGGTGTGCCCAGCACCACACAGCACACACGTGGCTGCATGCAGGGCTGGTTCTCCCCTGCTGATGTGCATTCTGTCCGTGGGTGCTCTCACCAATACACCGCTTTTCCAGATGTGGAGCAGTGGCAATCATCAGGTTGGGTAGGTCACTGCTGGAGCCTGGTGTGTTTGCTGGAGGTGTCTGTCCGGAGGGGAGGGCTGTGCCAGGAGCTGCTGGGGTGGTGTTTGGGGTGCGCAGAGTGAAGGCCCTGCGTGCCCTGCATTACATTACCATTGCGGATCTTGTGGGGAATCCTTTCTCAGCCATCTCCTTGTCGTTTTGATGCCCCCCCTTCCCACTCCCTGTTTACTTTATGTTCCCCTGAAGCATTGAGGGAACCGATTCGCCCTTGAGCTACTCCAGAGAAAGAAGCTATGTGGTTTCTCCTGCCTGAGGTCTGCTGGCTGTTGGGTTTCCAGGGAGCAAACACCAGCTTGTGGGCCAGGTACTGATCTTGGAGGTTCAGCTGATGCCTTTCCTTCTACTCTGCTTCTCTAAATGCTTTGAATGGCTGAACACAGCAGAGGCAGCACAGGACCGCAGGCAGAGAAAAGTCTGGTAGTCCCCCACGCACAAATAATGCCACTGAAATCAGGCCTTGGGCATGCGTACAGCTGGGCACCGGCGGAAGCACCTTGCTGAACTGAGCCAGGTACTTCAGGCTATTAGCAGATGCTAAATAGGTCTTTCCTATTTAGTGGCCTTAATTTATTAAATCAGTCAGCAATACTCTGTGAGAAGTAGTGCTGGAAAAGGGAGCAGAGTGAGCTCTAAGTTTCCAATTTCTGCTGGATCAGGCCCCTGGAGATCTGTGTGATCTGGTGGATTGGAGGCAGTGCTATTGCAGTGACTCATAAACAGATGTGCCCAATTTACATTGCAGCTTAATACTTTTGTTTAAAAAAATGTTTTTTCAAGACAAATGTGTTAAAGCAGATGTTTCCAGTAAAACAAATGCTTGTGTGATTTACAAACAACTTCCCACCGCCAGAACTCATTAGAAAATGTGGAAAAAAGAAAAATGATTCTGTGTACCAACAAAAAAAAAAAAAGTTAAAAAATCAAAAAATAAGTAGACTGCAAGGAAGTATTTCTACATGTTGAATGAAAAGAACTGCTGTTCTTGGGTGGGGAAGCAGGAAGTTTGAGAGTGATTTCGGTTGCTAATGGCAGTAAGACTAACCCTGATCAGCTGCATATATTAAAGAGCAGAAATTTGTCTGTAAAAATACTTATCCATGTCCTGTTATGTAGAATACAAGGTAACTGGGACCACTGTGTGGGATTGCCCAGAGGCTACCAAATCCCTCACATCCCATTGAAACCTCCTACAAGCCCCCACACACTGACCAACTTGATTTCCAACATGCCAGCTCTGGCCAGCAGAACCTGAGTCTGGGTTTAACACTCCAGGGCTCCCTGGGCATGGGGACAATATAGAGCAGTGGGACATCCCTGGGCACCCCCACTGCTGTTGTTCACTGCCTTGTCTTCTAGGCTGCAGGGACCAGGGAGAGTTTGCTGACCTGGGACCATGTCCTCACCAGTATTTTTGGGCTGACAGGGAGGGCTCCTGAGGGCAGGGGATGTGGTCTGGGTGGCCCACGTCTCTGCAAGGTGGCACCCTAGCACGTAACAGTGGCGTTTCCCTCTTGCTGGCATTTGGGAGTGAAATGCTTCGGGTGCTGGCTGGGAGCAGGGCTGTGGTGCTGGTGGGTTTCTCTCTCTGGGTACTTCAGTGTTTGCTCTGCTGCATCTTGTAGCAGGTGATGGGGAGTGAGGGCTTTTTTATTTCAATCACTTGCTATTAAGCCACACCATGGCTTTGAGGTAGCCAGGGAGTCCTCTGCAGCCTGTGCAGTCCCTCTGCCATCCACATCCTTCAGTTTCTGAGTCTAGTGCCACCCACTCATCTCCCCACACCAACAGGAGATGTCTTTCTGGGGAACGGGATGGCTGTGGGACCTCACTGACCATAAAGCAAAGCAAACAGATGCAGCTCCTACAGCAAACCTTGCTCCACAGGTGGACACCTGCATTAGCCTGTCTGTCCCTGAGATCCTTTGCTGTGCATCCAAAGCAGGGCCTGGAGGATGTTTCCTCTGTCTGCAACTGCAGCTCAGGTGTCTTGGAGCAAACTCACAGTGTCTTTGCACTTCCTCAGGGGGCTGCGCAGGGCTGTGCCTGTTCACCCGCTCCTCCATGCTTTTGGAGGCAAAGGCAGGTATGTGCTGAGAAACTCTGTCATCTCCGGTCTCTTTGGATGTGCTTTCCGCCCGGCTCCATTGTGGGGCTGCCGTCACACGGTGCCTGCAAGTCCGGCACTCATGTTACATACAATTTGACACCCCATGTGGTCTTAATGGGTTTCCCAGGCTACAGCTGCAGCACAGCTAGCACTTTTTGTTAGCTGAAGGGGCTGGCAATCCTCCTTTGCTGTCCAGCTTTCTGTTGCACCAGTGTCATTTTTTATGCATTTATGGGCTTTTTTTTTTTTTGCATTTGTTACAAAAACCTAGAGCTAAGGAAAAAGTGTTTGTGGGTCTGCAAGCTACTCATCTAAATCCATTGTTTCTTGGCACCTGTGCCCAAGGCAAATGGTTTGTCTAAGGGCTCTGCTCACGGTGCTGCTTGTTTGGGCTGGAGGGGTTGGGAGGATGGGCATAAAAATGCAGCCGCGGCATCTTCTGCAGCCTGTCCCACCCAGGGAGGGGTGACACAGCTGCCTGGTAGCCAGTGGTGTGTAACAGGCAGGAATGAGGATGGTTTGGGGACCTTCTGTTGCTTCTTGGCTGATTTCTCATAGGGTTGTGGAGTTCATCCTTAAGAAAAATGACCATTGAGGCCAAAGACTGGGTGGGGTCCTGGAGGAATAAGGCCTGGGCGGGTGCACTGAGAGGTGACCGCGGGACGTTGCTCCCTGGTGTGTCTGTTTCCCATGCTTCGTCATAAAGAGCATCTTCAGAGTAAAGCCTCGAATGGCTGCCTTTGCAGGGGGACTTGCTGGGACCCAGCCAGAGGAATTAATAGCATGCTAGAAAGAGGGGGATGCTGCTGCAAAGCGACTTGGGGCACTCGGGGTGCTTCTCCCAGCTTGCCCATTGATGCTCATGGACCCTCCTTGCAGTGTCAGCTCAGTTTTAGCCATTAGTAAGTGGAAGCTTGTGCTTGGCTCCTGAGGACCATGAGGCTTCAGTGCTTAATTAATCTCTGCAAAGCAGGGAGCGTAATTAACGCCTGTGGTGTGCTGTGAGACCTTTGGGTGAATGGCAGCACGCAATCTCTACGCTTTGCTTTTCCAGAGCAAAACCCTGCGGTCAGGTCTGTGGAAGCCATTGCTGGCCGGTGCCGCACATCGCGCAGAGGCTGTCCTGGGAAGGCCACTCGTCACAGCTCGGTGTTTTGGGATTTTGGGTCTCTGTTGGAGCAGATGTAGCTTGATGCATCTCATCTCCCCTCCGTGCTGCTGCACTCCTGACGGTGCCAATCGTAACAGGGATGTGGAGCCGAGTGGAGAAAAATCCCACAGTGTTCCTTAAAAATGAGTGATATGGGGATAACTCTGCCTGCTTTCCTATTGTTTCTACACCGGCTTTTGTAATTTCTTCCTGAATTACCATTGGTTTTTAGTCACTTCTTCAAAATAAAGGGTCAAAATTACCCCTACTAGTTCAGTGCTACTTTATTGTTAAACTGTCCTGCAAAGGCTAAGCAAACTGGGTGAAAAAAATAGTAAGTTTTGGTAGCCTAAGGACAGGCAGGCAGATTTCCTTCCTGGTATCTCTAAAGCCTTTTTTTTTTTTTTTTTTTTTTTTTTTTGGTCATTGTCAGCTTTGTTTTTGTGGGTGTTGAACATACAGGAGAGGAGAACAGATTGCAGGTACAATGAGTTCCAACACAATTGACTGCCATTATTTTAAAACGATGCTTTTTAACCAAGTCTATAAAATCATCTCCTCATTTACAAATTGTCAGGTGTAAAGCTGCGTGTTGTACAGGATTGCTCTGTCACACGCCGTCCTGATGCTGTCATGCACACTCACGCTTTGGGTGATCCGCAGACATTTTACAACACTTGCCACTGAGCACTAGCAGACATAACTCAGCTCTTTAAAAGTGTAAATGTTTTATTTCATATGAGTTGGGCAAGATATTTTGAAGGGAATGAAATGTAAATAGAATGAAATTCTTAAGCAAGATTATTGATATGACAGGACTAAGGAGCTTGGGATTCTGTGAAAAGTGCCTCTTTTCATCCCTCTAATAAGTCCATTACTTGCACTCGGGAATATTTTAAGGTCCTTTTCATGCTGAATCTAGAGTTGAGCATGCTTTGCATTTCAAGCTTTGTCTATGAATCAGTAGAAGCCAAAGTTATTTCTGCTTTAAAATAACAGGAGCAGGGAACAGCTAATCTCTTTTCATTCTGAGTCCTTACATTATTTTACTGGACAGAGTTTGTGTTGGCTACAAAACAGGGCATTCACAAAATCTATGAGAAGGAATTTAGTCTAAGAATGAAGCCTAGATTGCAGTATGCATAAAGGCTCCTTCTCCTAAGGCCATTAAGAAATTCCAAATCTGAGCTATTTTGAACAGTGACATTAAATTAGCCTTGCTAATTCCAGTAATTCAAGCTGATAGCTGAGTTTACAAATCTACTAGATGAGGCCTTCCCATAATTACAATCTCAATGTGCTTTTCAGCTAAGGTGAGTTGGCACAAAAAAGATAAATAAATAAAAGGGGGGAAAATGCCCTTTCTGTTCTGTCTTTTGAGATGAATATCTCTAAAGAACAGTTAAATGGCTGTATTGCACCAATAAGACATTCCCTGTCCTGGACTGGAAAGTTCATTTTTCCTCTAATGTGCAAGTATCAGAGCAGAAAAGAGACTGGATTTTTCACTGCTTTGTTTTTTCTGTTGTCTGTTTTCAAATGAGCATTGATACTACTGGTGCTTGCAGTTCAGTTTTGAATTGTTTATTTACAGATATTTATTTCTATTGGGGAAAAGAAAGACTATGACTATTTTAACCTCTTTTGTGGTGGACAACAACAACAACAAAAATCCTTTGGTGGATAAATCCAGGTTGGAGCAGGTGGAGTAATAATACAAGCAGCTACCCCTCTTATTTCGCTGGAGAAGTTGATTTCCAGATCCTAACACAGCTGGACATTCTCAGAGTGATGGGAAGGTTTTGAGGATATGTTTTCAAAGCCATAAGGCACAAAAACATGAAACAAATAAAAATTGAGTGCATTATTTAAAAGGGTGTTAATTTTATTAGAACTAAGCTGAGCTAATATAAAGGCGAATGTAAGTATTCACATCAGCACTTAACTCTGGCTGCAATGTTCATAAAATGTCCTTTTGATCAAGCTGTAAGTGTTTTGATCCTTCTTCTACGAGCATCATTCAAAGTGACCTAGCTGTGGCTCAAAGCAGGCATCTGCAGCTGCAGAAGTCCTTGAGCAATTACAGGTCAGGAACTTAAATGCGTGCTCTGCTGGGAATGCTAATATTGCAAGTGTTTTGTTTGTTCCAAGTAAGAATGACAGTACAAAAACTCTCACAGTATAAAAATTCCTAACAGAAAATTGATCCACCACCATTGACTGTGGATACTTGAGTCAAGATTTTAAAATGCTGATTTTAATCTACCAGAATAATAATGGTATTGGAGCTAAATATTTTGATACTGCTGGCATGTGAGTGTCTGGGCGTTCTTCAGCTGATAGCATTGTCACCATTGGCACAGCCAAGCAAGATACCTGGATTTTTACAAGACTGCCCTGATTCAAGAGGACACTATCCTGCTGAGCACCTGCAGGCCTGGGTGTGCTGCAGGGGGTGCAGGTCCCTTTGTGGCTGTTGTTGGGCTCCTGCAGCTCACAAAGCCACAGCAGTGCATTGCACTGTCCCCCAGAGCCTGTTGGGGTCCACCTGGAAAGGGATGAACCAAAAAGAATGCTCAAGGCTGGCAGGCATCTCCCTGATGCCGGGAGACTTCCTGCCACCGCTGCATGTTGCCTTGCCCCATAGGCTTGGGTAAATGCAGCGGATAATGCCCCAAAGCAACGTCTAGGGCAAAATTGCGTAGAAATGCAGTTTGCCATCTGCATAGAAGGGCCTGACAGGGAGCTGCTAGGAAACAGCGCTCAGTGCAGGCACATCATGTGTGGGGAGGAGTGCCGTGGGTCACTAGCTGCTTTTCCCTTTTTTGGGAGGGTGGGAGAGGAGGGAGGCTGAAATGCACTTCTAGATTTCCAGGAAACATCTCTGTAATCCATTTTATAGAGGATTTTGTGTTTTTCAAGGGCTTTACAAACTGGATTACATAGCTTTTTTATTTTGATTTTCCACTGTGATTGTGACATTCCTGAGACTGAGCCATGAGTGTTCAAGATAGGATGGAGGGGGAGGCATTCATGGACTTGGACCATGGAGCCCTCTTGCATTGCCACCTTGTCTCACTGCTTGGCTGATACCTGCCTGCTTGCAGTACCAACGGATGTGTTCCTGTGCAATTGGATGCTCCTGTGTGACTGTCCCCAGTATCCTCCATGGCTGCACGCCCAAGCTGACCCAGGGAGGTGCAGGGCAGGAGTCCAGGGTCAATCCCTTCCCTCCCTTGCTGTTTCTCCGTGGGGGAGGGCAGCCAAGGTGGTGTACTCAGGCTTCACCACAGTCCCAGCCACGGGCACCAGCTTGACAGGGTTCAAAATGCAGGTCTTGGAAAATGATGGTGAACTAGGAAAGAGCAAGTCTGTTGAGCTAGATCCTTCACAGCACCACAATCTTGGTGTCCCGGTGCTCAGCTGGGATGATGCTGGGTTTCCCATGGGAGCTGCTGCCACCGTCCAGCTTTCAGCACCGTCATTCCAGCAGTGTGTTGGGACCAGGCTTTGTGCTCAGTCCAGGAGGGAGGCAGGGAGTAGGAACCAGCCCTGGTTTTGCGTCAGACATTACGTTCACTCGGTGAGCAGCTGGGTTTAATTTGGGTCGGTCTCTCTCTGCAGCCGTGCAGAAGTGCAAAGCCAGGTCCTGGTTTCAGACTTCAGTGACTGTTCCCGGGGCTTCTTCCAGCACACAGCACAGGGAACACGACCTGGAGCCATTAAAAAGTTCCAGTCTGTGAACCCAACCATTCTACTTCTATATAAAATCGGAAAACCGGTCATGGCGATGTTTCCCAGGGCCTCCTGCATTACTCCATTTTTATGGGTTGAAGTTACTTAGTGCTGTTTTAATGCAGAACCAGGGTTTTATTTATTTATTTATTTTAGCAGCTTAACACAATTAAAAAAGCTGGGCAGCGCCGGAGCCTCTCGGCTCCCTTCCCTTGGCAGTGCTCTCACCTCAGCCCATGCTCTGCAAATGCTCCTGGGCCAGCCAGGCACTGGACAGGGGCAGGGCAAGCAAAATACCTTTGTATGCCAGCAAGGCTGGGCAGTTGAGGAGCACAGGACTTCAGGGAGCTGCTTTAGGAGCAGGGCAGGCTGGGCAAATATGTGCAGCGGTGCCCAGCCCAGATTTTTGGGTTGTGACCTGACATCTCACTCCAAGTGTTTTCTTTGGCATCGTGACTGGTGACCTGGTGGAGTCTGGTTTTTGAGTGAGCATACACGTTGCACAAAGTTGTGCTCCTTTCCGTCTGAAGAGGCATGTTTCCGGTTGCCTCTTTGGAGCATTGATGCCAAGAACCCCAATCTCTGTGGCCTGGGCATGGTTCAAGCCTGGTTTCCGTACGCAGTGAGTCACAAAGGAAAATGTCAGATGTTCCTGGGTACCGTAACACCACCATGAGTTTTCTGATCAAGCGTTGAGAAACATCCTACTGCCCTGAGGGCTGCTGTTACCGGCTGGCATCTGGGAGCCAGGGACCATTGGCATTCCCCTTATGTTTGCATTTTGGTGGGTCTTTCTAGTGCATGCGTGTCACTAAATGTCCACAGCGTGGAGAATTGAATGCCGGGAAGAGCTGCCTGTCCCAGTCACTGTGTAGCAAAGAGCTTTTGCTATACATGACAATAGCACTTGAAGGATCAATCTGTGTTGCACTTTTCACTTGACTGTAATGCTTATGGAAAAGATGTAAATTGTCTATGTCAGGACCAAGTCAGTCTTGTTGTGGAAGAAGAAAGGACTCTATCCTGCCCCCGGTTAGACCATTGATTTCCATGGCAGCAGAATCTTAGGGAGCAAAGCTGAGGAAGAAATGTTTGGTGTGATGAGTTGGTTTTGGTCATTAGAGGAAACCTGGAGCATTTCATTTTGCTCTGCTGCCACTGATAATGTTACCTCCCAAAATCAAGACTGTCCTAGATGTCACAGGTGACAGAATACTGATCAGAAGGGATCAGTTTGTAGGTTTATAACTTGAAAGTCTCCAGAGATAAGTGCAGGGAAAGGGGTGACTCCATGTCTGGATGAGCTAAGGTGCACAGAGGATCTGGAGAGATGCTGCTTGGCCCTGTCCTACATTCTTGCCTCACTTCATATCTGTTCATGGTCTTTTGTTTCCAGCTTTTCTGCTCTTACTTTCTTATTCTGCCTTTGTAGATGCTGTTGGCTGTCCATGTTAATCTCTCAGTTTTTCAATTCTTCTCTCCTAGTTCCTTGAGGTACCAGCTCTTTTCCTGGACAGTACACCTAGATATCAGACAGCGGAATGCTGCTTCGTCATCAAAGTACAAGGACTCTGGTGCTTTCTATTAATAATGCTAATGAGATTTGTTAATTTTTAATAGATTACATGAACGTGTTTTGCTAAACACGTTTTTGTGGCTCCGTTCTGTGAGTACAGTTCAGAAACTCTTTCACTTGCTGCCAAAGGAAAAATGATTAATGCAATTGCAGACGCCAGATTCTCTTCAGGGTAAATCTAGAATGAACCAAGGAGTAAAGACATATAATGAGTATGTTTTCAAGGTAAACATGGGGCCAGGTCACAAATGATGGTCCTTCCTCCCCTCCAGGCTCTATTGAGGTGGGGTGGAGGGGTAGTTGTTTGAATTGGGGTCATGGTGCAGCCTTTCAGCCCCATCTGTGTGGTGTGCTGGGCTTTTTTGCCCTACTGAAAGCACGAGGACATCCTTGGACAAGACTTCTGTGGTGGTGCTGTGGGTTGGACAGCCAGGGTTCATGTACAGGCTGTCCCATAGAGGTTGTGGCCAATTGCCCTGCATACCCTGGGCACACCTGGGTTGCACCATGACCTGGAGCTCCTCATCTCTGTGCTGGACAACCTTCCCAACATGGCTCCAAAGCCTCCCTTCTCCATGTGCTGGTGTCCCCCAGACAGCTTGGTTCCTATCTCCCTGTTGCTGCGATCGTGGGGGATTTTCTCCCCAACCAGCAGTGCTTTGCAGTGGTGCCTGTGGTCTCCAGGTTGCCCATGAAGGCACGTGCTGCAGGCTGCGGGCCATGCACAGCACACCAGCAGACAGGAGGTGTTGAGCAAGCCAGTGGAGAAAAGTCTTGGTTTGCAAATCAGCAATCTCAAACCTGATTCCCTTGGGTTTCTGCCTGGGAAGTTGGTTTTACCACGCGCTGCTGAGCTGCGCCAGGCTCCCTTGGCCACATCGCCGGTGGCAGTGGGATGATGCTGAGCTGGATGTTTTCTTTTTTTTTTTTTTTTTTTTTTTTCCTATCCAAATCCATTTTGCCAAGAGCCGCACCTCCTAAATTGCTGCGGAGGAGGTAGAAAAGCAGAGGCACAAGACCATGCACATGCTGTGCATCCATCTCACAACCATGCCAACACAAGCGCTGCGGCCGGCCCCGGCTCAGCGCTTTAATTACGCGCCGTCGCGGCCACACCTACGGCTGGGCTGTTGCAGCTCCTTGCGCAAGAAGATGACTGGCAAACCTGTTGGTGCTCCAGGATTGTAGTGGTAATAGCCCACAGGGCAAAACCTCCCTGGTGAGATGAAACCTTGCTTGGCTAGACATTTAGTAGAGTTGAAGGCGTTTTGGAGAGGCAGAGGGTTGAAGATCTCAGTTCTCTCCACAGAGTTGTAGCTGCATGTGCAGTGTAACTCTGTGGATGTGTTCAGATGTTGCCTTTGTGGAGGCAGACGTATGTTTGTAGTATGAGAGTTTGTATGAGAAAGCTGGGTAACTAGAGGCTGAGTTGAGCAGAGCTTTTAGTGTCCAAACAGGACTGGTTTGTGAGGGAATTGGGCTGTTCTGGATTTCAGGTGCAAACACCTGCGATAATGAATCGGTGCTATAGAGATGGAGAGAGATGGCAGCCAGGGTCAGGCAGTCTGATCTGTAGTACTCTCCAATGATTCACCTTGTAATGAGCTTGGGATTATTGAGCCCAGTAACACCTTTCCCTTTTAGAAATAGCCTTGCTTTGGTGACAGCCAGAGTCTCTTGCATCCACAGGCAGTTAGTTTGTTCCCTAGACTGATAAGGCATGCTGCTTAAAAAAAATAAATAAATCAGTGCACTCCAGAGATTGTAATATCCATCCACAGTGGTAGCACATGTTCCTAGACCGGTCCTGAAGGATTCACAGGCAGATGTTCACAACTGACCATGAGACCTGCAGGAGCCTGAAAAGCTGCCATGCTTTCTATGACCTTCCTACTGGATGTGTTCTGCGCTTACTGGAAACACACGGTCACAATCCGTACCCTGGTCTCTTCACACCATAATTTCCATCATCTGCAAACAAGGACCATCACCACATCCCTGTAAGTACTTCAGCCTGCTTGGCAGCTCCATTTTGTGAACACACTGAGTTAGGCATGATGCTTTTGCCCATGGGGGCATCCCCTTTGCAACCCCTGCCACTGCACAGGCACCAGCAGAGCTATCAAGTGGCTCCATGAAGCGGTTTTCATGCACAGTCATCGATTATGAATATGTTACTATATTAGGTCCATTGCTGAAGCCATCTGCCTTGGCAGGCAGGCAGCCCAGATGCCTGGCTGTGAGATGACATTCCCTGCCTCTGGGCTCTCCTTTCCTGGCTTGGCCAGCAGAGCTGCCGAGGCAGCCTGCGAGCCTGCTGGAGCCGGCCACTTCCCCCTTTGATGTCATTTGCCAGACTGGTATTTGCTATCAGTTATTTTCTTAAGGCTCTCTTGTCCTTTTAGGGATAGAAAGGGATGTTTCAGTAGGCATTGGTGTGTTTTGTACAGGAATGTGCGTGCCTGCTGTAATGCTCCTGGCATGCCAGTACTTACCCTCCTGGCTTTTTTCTGTGCCAGCTGCAGTGGAACTTATTGTGCCAACTCCAAAACAATCCCCTCCTGGTTTAGCTGACTTTTGTAGCTGTGTCCAAAGCTAGTGCATTTCAGGAAGAAGAGCTTTTTAACGATTTCTGCCCGATAAGTTTGTGCAGAGGAGGTACACCTAGTTCTAATCATAATCCATGGGAGAATGTCACTGCTTCATATTGTAGATGTGGACTTCAGCAGGGGTTGGCAGTGGTTTTGGTCATCCATGCTGCGAGCTGAGGCAGGAAAGACCATTGAAGCTTTTGCTGTCCTGTGAGCATTCTGCGCGGCAGCTTTGTGCTAGAGGGGCTTTGGTTACAAAAGATGCTTCCGGGGGGAGCGGTCTGTGTTCAGCTGGAGACCTTTCACAAGCTGCATTGGGACTCCAGGAAATGGCACAGCACGCTCGGCTTGCAGGCAAAAAAAAAATAAATAGCAGAGCTAATGATTGACTATTATTTTAAGGGGATTATCTAATCCACAACCCAGAGGACAAGAGGGGCCAAAATGAGTGAAGATTGAATATGTAATTAGTGCAGATTGTTGGTAATACCCTCTGGATTCCAACTGATTATAAACAGAAACAGATTTTTTGAGTCATTTACTCCTCT